>NW_013571009.1:0-1220 GCF_000499745.2 Eimeria mitis | reverse complement strand
GTCCTGCTGCTGCTGCAGCTCCTGCTGCTCCAGCTGCTGCAGCAGCAGCAGCAGCTGCTGCTGCTGACGACATGCTGCTGTTTTTTCATGGCGGTCTATGCGGGAGCGACCAGCTGCTGGCATCGAGTCTTTCTTTTCCTTCAAACATTAAGCATTTGCTGCTGATGAATAGACAGGGTTATCTCCGTTCTTCTTCTCCTTCTCTATGGGCAGAGCAGCAGCAGCAGCAGCAGCAGCAGCTGCTGCTGCAGCAGCCTTCCAGGCTCAGGCGGGGGCGGTCTGCTGCTGCTGACAAAAATCTGCTGTATAGACACCGCATGCGCCGCCAGGCAGCGCTCTTCAACGGCGTAGTCAGACACGTGCAGCAGCAGCAGCAGCAGGAGCAGCAGGAGCAGCAGCAGCAGCAGCAAGGTCTGCATCTGCTGGGGGTAGGTGTAGGCTGCGCGCATGCAATAGCTTATGCTTATTTTTTTCCTCAGGGCGTGCGCAGCATCTCTTTGTTAGACCCCGTGCTGCAGCTGCATGCATCTGCTGCTGCTGCTGCTGCTGCTGGCCCCCTGGAGCTGCATGTGCTGCGGCGTGTTGGGGTGTATAGGCACCTCATCCATCGGCTGCTGCCGCAGACAGCAGCCAGAGTTCGTATGCCGACCCCCAAGGTTTCAGGTCTTGAGTTTGCTGCTGCAGCAGCAGCAAAATATTTCCCTGCTGCTGCTGTCTTCTTGCTGCTGCATGCAGCAGCAACAGACACAACTGCTGCTGCAGATACACCCACACTCCAGCAACTCCTGCATGCAATGCAGCAACACCCGTCGGTGCTGCAGCAGCTGCAGCAACTGCAGCAGCAGCAGCAGCAGCAGCAAACTAACAGCACTCCCTCCACAACACAAGACGCTTCGATGCCTGACAACCAGCAGCAGCAGCAGCAGCAGCAACAGCAGCAGCTGCAGCAGCAGCTGTATCGGCAGTTGCTGCTGCAACTGCAGCACATGAATGGCTGCTGCTGCATATCTCATCGTCTTGAGGGTTTTATTGAAGACTGTTTGCTGCTGTGGGGAGAAGCAAAAGATTCATCTGCTGCTGCTGCTGCTGCTGCTGCTGCTCCTGCTGCTGCTGCTGCTGCTGCTTGGCTGGCGGAGTGTTTTGCGGGGCTGCAAGTCCCGAGGCTAATAATGCATGCAACCAGCAGCAGCAGCAGCAGCAGCAGCAGCAGCAGCAGCAGC
>NW_013571008.1:6134-7371 GCF_000499745.2 Eimeria mitis | reverse complement strand
CACTTCTGACAGCACCAGCTCTGAAATACTCCGACGGCGTCATGCATTATTAAACAAAACTCATGTTGCCACGCCGACGTCGGCGTACCCCGAAGGCAACATGCAACGACTAACAAAACTCATGCTGCCCAGTACTGCATAGTCCACTTCAGGATAAAGCTCCGTTCCCGCGAAAAAGCCAATATAGTGCAAGACCAATCCCTCTGAAAGAACGGAAATCCAGCCAACAGCAAGAGCTCCTACGGCCCACGTCCCGGGCCCACGTCCCGGGGGCTTGGATCACATACGGACCCTTGCAAACCACCTCCCCACAGTCAGCTGGGTCAAGCTTCTCAACAGCATCGCCATTCCAGAACAACTTCAAATACGTCTCCCTGAACCCTACACCCCCCACAGATCGGATGTACTTGCAGAGTTCCTCCAATACATCCGTTTCCCACTCGTTTGCAGCACGTTTCGTTGGTCAGCAGATATACCTCAACGCCAAACGTCTCCACCATCAAAGACAGCTCCAGCACTAATACTTGCTTCCGTACTCAGCAAGAAACGCCAAAATCGCAGAACTCGCAACGTGCGCCCCAGGCACTTTATTGCTTGAAAAGTCGAGCCAGGTTCCACGGCAGGAAGCACAACCAGAAAACTTCAGTATGTGCGCAACCGTAGAGTTCCGGGTTCTCAGGCTTACCCTGTTCTCCACGCTTGCAAAACCAACATCTCCAGCCTTGCGCATATGGTCCTTCAAGTCTTGCCAGCTTGCAGTTGGAGGAAGGCCATGGACGCGGACTCGGTACGCCGATCTGAAGACAAAATCAGTGCACAACAAAAGTCGCACTTCTACGTCCATACTGCGTGCTCGGCATACAACCCTTGGCTAAGACAACTACCGACCGGCGCCTCAACTGCATTGCTATTCGCCCGTAAAACATTTCGCCAGCCACATCCCTGCACGTTGTTATACAAGGCATTGTCCGCTGTTACGACTGAAACGCCCTGGTCCATCAAGCAGACGGCTGGAGCATTTTCACGCCCAGGCGGAGTCAAAGGTGGTGATCCACAGCGTCGGGCGCCACATACCGTCTTGGAGGTCCATATGACCCCCCATCACCGCCTCCACGACCGCCACGGCGTTCCCCACCGCGTTCAACTCGGAGGCACATGTCGCCATAACGCATCCCATCTCGCCGCTCGATTGCATCATCCACCGAGCTGAGTACGTCAACGAAGCGCATGCAACCGC
>NW_013571008.1:0-6025 GCF_000499745.2 Eimeria mitis | reverse complement strand
AGCACGGTGTTTTGCGCTTACCTTGTAGAATAGGTCGTCTACTTCGCGCTCTGTAACGTCATAAGGCAAGTTGCCTACATAGAGGCGCTCGGAAGAGTAATGTTGTCTGCTCATTATACTGCACGTAAAGACCAGGGCGTACATAAAAGGATGCTTTAAGACCATCTCCGCAGAATAGGTGATGCATAGGTCTGCACGGGGGTCCCCTCTGTGCTTTCACGAGGGAACGTAGTGCTACGGAGCAATTGCGAAGATACTCCTACCTGTACAGCTGTTCTGATAGTTATAGCCTATGTTATTAGACTAAATGGGAAGGGACTGCCACGCACCTAACTTCAATGCTAGCAGGCTTCAGCTTGCGGCGTATATCGGTAAGAGGTTGACATGGATAAGCCACTCGCCAAAGTTTGAAGCAATCTATTTTGCTACAAACCGCGAGTTTTGGGGTGTGGAATTCCAGACAAATTTAAGCGCAGAGTCCTTGGTAGGCTGGGGGTACTCCCTGATAACAAAATACACCCTGGGCCACTCCAGCCCCGCAGAGGACGAGTGGGCCACGTACCAAGGGGGTTCGAAGGGTTAGCGCAGCTCCGTTGGTCATAAATGCCGCATATATTCAGGGCTCAAATCTATGTTGGCGTGTGAATATGTTATATGAGGGGTGGGCGCATTCCCTCTTGCCGCCTTGTTAGTGAATCGTTACTGCTTTGGGGTCACCGGTGAAACCGTCCACCCGGTGCAGCTTCTTGCTGGGACGTCTCCTCCGCTACAAAATCTTCCTAATAGTTGTGCTCAGGCAGAATATGCTCCAAAGCACTGCTCAGGTAATCTACTACTGCCTGTTTAGTGCAAAACCCAGCTGTGGTGGTGGCGGGCCGAACATCGTACGGCTACGAAAACTCACTTTTACTGTCCAAACGCCTGAGCCCAGAGCATTTACCAACTGGAATGTCCATATGCCACCGCTTCTTGCCTTTAGTTTGCAAGCTCCTCCAAGCGCTTCCTGAGGAAAGGGAGCCCACTGCTGTCAAAACTAGAGAAGATTTGCTCTTAACAACTCAAGCGCCACACTACTGTAGACAATTAGTCTGCACTGGGGTCGCCGCAGCCTGATAAAGGAACTCCTGTAACGCTTGTCATCAAATCAGCCGTATGTGGTGCTTGCCAGCTCGAAACTTGGTTATTAGTGCTAGGCGCCCAGCGACACTACGGCAATGACTGTCCACGGACTTATCTGAGGACCCTCGTAAGCAGAAATACAGTCAANCCCAGCGACACTACGGCAATGACTGTCCACGGACTTATCTGAGGACCCTCGTAAGCAGAAATACAGTCAAGAATGCTAGGGAGTTTCTGAAATGCAGCTGACCTCCCCTCCAGTCCCCAGGTTGCCTGGGCCTGGCGGTCAAAGGGCTTGGGGTGGACACGAGTCCCAATGCTTCTGCAAGGCAACCCCAGATGCAAGGAGTGCCTATCCCCCTGTGCGACATACGCGAACACTGTATATAACTGTTGATCACGTGATTTATCCTTATCAGGCAGCGTGCACTGAAGTAGAAGTACGTGTGCAAACTGCGGGCTGCAGCACTCAGCACTGGATTGTGACCAGAGTCATATATCTGCGAGTACCAACATTAGCTTCAAGGATTCAAAATATTTCCAGGCTCCCTGGCCACAGCGGCCGAGGGGCCTGGGGCTTCTGCGGAGAGGAGAAGGGCTGCCGTGAGCTGAAGCGCTCTTTCCTGCAGCTCCCCCTGCATGACAATCGCACATCCAGAATCTGCAATCCCCTTTTTAGGTGCATGCACTCCGGCTATAGAAAGTCACCAAACATCTTCTTCGATTCCAGTAGCCAGACTGCTCGCACGTAGACATCCATATGCGAACTTCAGGCATACAATGCTGCATGGAGTGCATGGGTAAACTCGACAGAAACTTGAAGAGCTCAGAGTGAACTACTACAGGGGCACGTGTGAGCGCAGTGCAAAACCTACTGCTGCTGTAGTAGGAATTCCAGTGTTCGCAAATGACTGACAGGTCACTAAGAAAATCTATCTTTGCGGCGTTCCCATAGTATGATGGAAGCCAGCTGCCCAGGACCATTCAAGTAATAATAATTGAACTTTGTACATATCCAGGACTGCCACGCCGCAATTCACCCATCGCATCCAACCTGGGTATCTTAGATATTGGAGTCAACNATATCCAGGACTGCCACGCCGCAATTCACCCATCGCATCCAACCTGGGTATCTTAGATATTGGAGTCAACTCAGACGGTGTCAAATCTGCTAGCTCTTCGGGTCTCCCCTGGATCGCTTCCGCCTTCGAGCATTGGGTCACACTCCTTATCTAGGAGTGAACTTACTGTTCTCTTGCACACCTGGTGCAGCTCGGCGTACATCACAGATGCACCCAGCAAAGGATCATGGGTGTCGCATCCAGGGGAGCCCACAGCTGTATGGTGGCGCAAAAGCGGATCCGTAAACGCACTCAGTCAACCTGACTTCGAGCGCAAAAACGTGGAACCGTAGGATCCAACCTGCTGAGTAAGCAGTTGTTCCTGGTTGGTCTTCAACTCTGAGCAGAGAACTACGCTGCGTTGGCCCAAGGGTAAACAATTTCCTGACGCGAGACTGGAAGATATCAAATGCCCAGACAATTGCGTACGCGTCTAGCAGGTTTTCACATGATTAACTCTCATTTGTGCACAATCTACTGCTATTAAAACAGTTTGGGTCCCGTAGTCAGCCTCGTCCACGTATTTTAGCCCCTATATTCTCTGCAACAAANTATTAAAACAGTTTGGGTCCCGTAGTCAGCCTCGTCCACGTATTTTAGCCCCTATATTCTCTGCAACAAAATCGCAATTAACGCATATGCGCTCCCCCGCTGATGTTGCTCCATATAAGCGGCCGGTACCAAAGCAACCAACTGTGAAGAAGCCTGTATCGCGCTTCTCGCCTCACATGAACGGGGCATATTCCGCGCACAATTATCTGTAAGGGTTCCCAAACCTTTGAGAAGTTTCGGATGATACGGCTGAAAAAACTGTCCATGCAAAAGATTGCCGCATCCATTGATGAGCTGCACTTGACGGAAAATTGTGGATAGGTACTGTTTGCTCCGCTCTATGTCCAGCAACCGAAGCAGTAAACCACAGGTACTTGGTCTATTTTGGATACAGCTCAGGCTTCGCAGGCTAAAACTGTACGACGGAGCACGGCGCTAGTCTCTAGAACTGCTAACTAATGCCCAAAGGTACCAGTGAAAATGGCAATCTCACCCAGATACCCAATGGTAGATCTCGTTTTTCTCTCCAGCAGTAGTTTACGTATCATAGCTNGGCAATCTCACCCAGATACCCAATGGTAGATCTCGTTTTTCTCTCCAGCAGTAGTTTACGTATCATAGCTTGCTGCATGACGCGCACACCAGCCACGCTACGCGGCATGCGTGTTCTCTGATGTAATTCATCACGTGCAATACGAGCAACATATTTGCGTCAAGCAGCCCCAGGCCATAGTTGCCTGATTTCAGTTAGCGGGTATCCTCTGAGCACTGCAGTAAGCTCTTGGGAAGTGGATGCATGCAACTAGTGGTGGTTTGTGGCAGTATTTGGGATGGATAAGCGCTCATGCACCACGAAATCCGCAACTAGGGATATGTTCATTTCCGCTTTTACATGCCAGATTGATTTTGCTTATCGCCTACTAACTCCACACCTGATTTTGAAAGTGTACTCTCTCGAGTTTTCAATACCATAGGAGCCACGTAAATTAGTAAAGCAAGCAACACCCCCTACGCACAGGAGTTGATCGTGCGAGGGAACTTAGATTTGCAGTTTAATCGCCTGCAGTCGTGCGTATGATTCCGTATCCAATTACTCGCTGTAAACAAACAATTAACGTGTACTTGGTGACTCTGTAGAAGGATTAAATTGTGCAGACTACGCTCCATATTCTGCAGGCAACTCAACGCCGTCGTCTAGGAGGCGTGGCGGTGGGGTTACCAGGAATGCGGATGACTGCCTCTACTCATAAGTTTTCAACCCGTAGCTTATTTTTTTCTTAAAAAGCAGTCTACTCAACACGATTGTTTTCAAATCTTCTATTCTCGCTCACGACTAAGAGAACCCACTTTCTGCAAGGCAGCGAGCGTCTCGGTTGTTAGGTACACGATCTTCGTTCCCTCGCCAGGAGAAAAAAAACTGGATTCAAGAGGAGAAACGTTTCCTCGCTGAATGCAGCATCGCAGTATTTGCGTGTTCTGTCCCCGCNACTGGATTCAAGAGGAGAAACGTTTCCTCGCTGAATGCAGCATCGCAGTATTTGCGTGTTCTGTCCCCGCCCTGCGCCTCTCCTTATCCAACAGCAATTCCGCCTCAGAAGGCGGGAAGTGGCGCAAGTGGACCGTCGATGACCTGCTATAGCGTTGCCCCCACTTATCCCCGCTCCACCAGAAATTTGCGTTTGTCGGCTTGCCTCTAAGTCGATTAATGGCCAGCAATTTGCTCCGCTGTCTCAAGCTAAAACGCGGCCATCGCCAGCCTTGCTACTACCAAAGTTCACTTGTACCGCTGGTGGCATGAGGTGCGGCGAGGCCTGGAGAAACATTCAGGAGGCGCCAAATGTTGTTCACTCCTAAGTTCGTCTTAAAAATGAATAGTTTTAGGTAGGGAGCTTTCAATGGTAGCATTTGTTCTCCGAAAGGCTTGACGGGAGCCACGTCCCCGTGTCCACGGGCAACAAGCTGCCTAAAGAGTGGTCAACCTTGACGCGCATACGGCGTATGGCGGAGGCACTGGCACAAGTATTTTCCTCTGTGAAGCGAAGGTCCTGCGTACGGTTCGCGAATTAGTCTGGTGGAGTGACCCTGCTGGGTCCAGCTGCTCGCAGTCAGCGGCTCGGCCGATTTTACGGACAGTACGCGGCAATTTTCAATTATTTTTACCACAAAAAAGAATATTCAAGTTAACTGGGGTATAAGACAAAACATCGTTTATAAAGCTTGAGCAGGAGCAAGCGGAGCAAACAAACGCAAAGCCATCTTCGGCCTCAGCCCCGATCCTATGGGAACGAGCATTGAACCAACCGCACTTGGAACTTTGGATGCACAGCAAGGAGAAATCCATTCTATCCAATAGGCGAACCGTCGGGTTTCACCCAGACGAAGCTCCCCAATGTTTGTTCCTGCTGCAGCTGCAACTCTGTTGGCATCCCTCAGCGCAAGTCACCGTTCTGGAGTTTCCCCACAGCAGCAGCAGCCGCAGCTGCTAATACCCGTGTAAATATTGTCATTCTGTGTCGTAAGTGAGGAACTCTATTGATGGGAGCTAGAGGAGAGATCTTAGCTAGTGGGACTGTCAAGAAACGCTAGTTTCCTCACGACGAGAGAGGGCTTTTACACATGCAGTGCTGGAAACGTAGCATTCCTTACCATCTCGATAGGGATACACAGTGCTTTATATAGGTCGAGGGTCTTGGCGACTACTAGAATTACGGAAGGCACCGGCGGCCCTTCAGGAAAATGGACCGCAAACGGAGCGCCAGTTACGCCCTTGATGAAAAGCCGACGGAGAGCATAACAGACACCTCACCGGCAACTGCACAGACACACATGCCGAACGCTTCTGGAGACGGCGCCACTCCTGAAGATGTGGTCCGCGAAACGCAAGCGTCCGACCTCTCGCGTCGGAGTTCGGACCATCTGCCCCAGTCACAGCAGCAGCAATCAGGTGCAGCAGCAGCTCCCGATGCTGCTCAGGTTAGTAGCCAGCAGTCCGATCAGAGACAGCAGCAGGAACACGATTTAGGGGATGTAGAGCAGCGGCGTGCCATGGAGTTGCTTCGGTCTGTGGACGACGACGCCGATAACGGAGGGACAGTAATTGTCTGCTCGGCCCCAGATGCAGACGGCGAAAAGGGAAACTCTGGCGCAGTCTTTGCTTCTCCTGCTGACGCTTCTCCCGATGATCAACAACAATTAGCATATCCGGCCCTCAGCTCAGAGGGCAACGGTACGAC
>NW_013571007.1:7138-7313 GCF_000499745.2 Eimeria mitis | reverse complement strand
CTTCTTTTCGTGCAGCCCTCGGGTGTATAGGCAGCTCTGCGGTGTATAGGCAGCTCTGCGGTGTATAGGCCGCTCAGTTATGTGCGGTGTATAGGCAGCTCAGCTCTGTGCGGTGTATAAGCAGCTCAGCGGCGTATAGGCAACTCAGTTCTGTGCGGTGTATAGGCAGCTCTGG
>NW_013571007.1:4327-4464 GCF_000499745.2 Eimeria mitis | reverse complement strand
AAAAAAAGGAAATATTTAGGCGTTTTGTTGTCTTTATTTTATTTGTTTTTATTTTATTTGTTTTTATTTTTTTTTATTTTTATTGTTTTCTTTCTCTGACGCATAAGCGGAGACAAACGTAACGAAATACTACAAAG
>NW_013571007.1:3891-4227 GCF_000499745.2 Eimeria mitis | reverse complement strand
CAGTGTTAGCGAACGACGCTGGTGTCTGACTTATTTGTTTGGGGTGTATTGACAGTTCTACTGCTACAAACTAAAATCATTATCTACATGTTAAATAAAAATAATTAAAAATAAAAATAAAAAAATAAATTTTTTTTTAAATAAAAAAATACATCCTCAGGGCTTATCGTCGTCAGCAGCTGTCGATACACCGCAGCAAACAACCCGTTAAGAGTAGATAGGAAATATTTATATTTATTTTTTTGTTTTTTTATATTTATTTATATTTAAATACTTTTAATTTATATTTAAATAAATATATAAGTCTATTCACTGTCGCTAACACCACAGAACGAT
>NW_013571007.1:2893-3791 GCF_000499745.2 Eimeria mitis | reverse complement strand
TAAGAGTAGATAGGAAATATTTATATTTATTTTTTTGTTTTTTTATATTTATTTATATTTAAATACTTTTTAGTTATATTTAAATAAATATATAAGTCTATTGACTGTCGCTAACACCACAGAACGAGGCGCGAGGCCCCCAGCTGCTGCGGCTGCATGCGGCAGCAAGGCCCCCCCCGTTCTGACGAAAAAAGGAAAAATAAAAATAAATTTTTGTGTTTTTTATTTATTTATTTTGTTTTTATCGGTAGTATTCGCAGCGTATTGATATAATATACATAAATATGTATTACTGCGCCCCCATACAATGAAGAACCACCATAGAACCAATACGAGCTGCCTATACACCCCAGGGTGTATGCACAGGAAAATATAAAAATAAAAAAAACGATGGATCCATCACTATCTTCTGATGTTTTTCTTTTTCTCTTTCTCTTTTTCTCTCTCTTTTCTTGTGTCTGTACACCGCAACTAAAGATGCTTGCTGCTGATTAATAAAATACAATGAATTCCGTTTTTCTGTTTTTCTGTCTTTCTTTCTCTCTTCTCCTTCTTCTCCCCTCCTCCCTCTGCCTTTCTCTGCAACACCCTAGGCCTGCTGCTGCTCCTGCTGCTGCTGCTGCTGCTCCTGCTGCTGCTGCTGCTCCTGCTGCTGCTGCTGCTCCTGCTGCTGCTGCTGCTGCTGCTGCTGCTGCTGCTGCACAAGGAGCTGCGTGTACACCCCAATCGGGTGTATCTGCAGCATCAGGGGTTTCCTCTCCTTTTCTTTTTCACAAAAATGTTTTCTCCTTTTTAGCTGCGCATACACCCCAAATTAAATACAGCTCCTCTTACGTGCTGCAACACAAAACCCCTACTGCAGCAGCAGCAGCAGCAGCAGCAGCAGCAGCAGCAGCAA
>NW_013571007.1:2363-2793 GCF_000499745.2 Eimeria mitis | reverse complement strand
AAGGGAGAAAGGAGAAGAAAGAACAGAAAAAGAAAAAAAAAAAAAAGAAACGAAATGCAGGTTGAGGTGTATATACACCTAAAAAACTATAAAATATAAAAATAATAAAATAATAAAAAAAATATTAAAAAAAAACAAAATATATCTTTTTATATTAAATAGAGACAGAGAGAAACAAATTAATAAATGAAACGCAAAACGAGAGAAGAAAAATAAACAAAAAATAAAAACAGAGACAGAGAGAGAGAGATAAAGAAAATAAAAAAAAATAAATAAATAAAAGAGGAGACAGATAAAGCATATTTGGCTTATAATAAAACAAAACAAAAAAATAGAAAACAAAAAAATAAAATAAAATAAAAACAAAAAAACAAAGCAGAACAAAACAAAACAAAACAAAACAAAACAAAATAAAACAAAACAAATCAAA
>NW_013571007.1:1641-2263 GCF_000499745.2 Eimeria mitis | reverse complement strand
ATATATATATATATATATATATATATATATATATATATATATACTTTTTCTTACCTGTGTGAGTGTATGTTCATTAGTTTTTAATATATTTTCAATAAAATAAACTAAATCTTTTTTTTTATATTTTTGAGGTGTACATACACCCCAAGGAAAGACAGGGTACCCTCTTCTGTATTTATATAAATCATTTATTTTTCTTTTGCTTTCTGGCGCTATTCGCATCAATAAATGCATATCTTTGTTTATATTTTTATTCTCTATTTTATTTATATTTTTATTTTCTGTATTATTTATATTTTTATTTATATTATTTATATTATTTATATTATTTATATTATTTATATTTTTATTTATAAAATTAAAATAATTAATTTGTGTTTTTTCTCTCCGCTGAATATATTCATCGATAGAAATTCCTATTTTTTTTTCTGCATGCATTAGGGTGTACATACACCTCAACGCAGCAGCAACAAAACCCCCAAAAGAAGAAAAATTATAAAACATAAAAATAAAACAAAAACGAGAAACTAGCCACTCAGGGGGTGGGTTTATTTTCTTTTCTCTCAGCTGTAAATATAAATCATTTAATATAGATGAATATCCATACTTCTCCTTTTCTTCT
>NW_013571007.1:887-1227 GCF_000499745.2 Eimeria mitis | reverse complement strand
TGCTGCTGCTGCTGCTGCTGCTGCTGCTGCTGTTGCTGCTGCTGCTGCTGCTGCTGCTGCTGCTGTTGCTCTTGTTGTTGTTGGTGTTGCTGCTGCTGCTGCTGCTGCTGCTGCTGCTGCTGCTGCTGTTGTTGTTGTTTGAGTTTGCGTGTATACTGAAGGTATTTAGCTCGTAAGAATCTTGCTGCTGCTGCTGCTGCAGTTGCTGCTACTTCTTTTGTATTGAGCTGCAGCACACCATAAAAATTAATAAAATAAGCATCAGCAGCAGCACCAAGAAGAGAAGGATGCAGGCTGCTGCGGCTGTCCCGCAGACAGATACCCCCCCCGTCGAGAGTAG
>NW_013571007.1:480-787 GCF_000499745.2 Eimeria mitis | reverse complement strand
ATACAGCTCCTCTTACGTGCTGCAACACAAAACCCCTACTGCAGCAGCAGCAGCAGCAGCAGCAGCAGCAACCGCAGCAGCAGCAGCAGCAGAAACTCTATCACCACAACCACCATCCGCTGCAGCAGCAGCCTCTCCACCCCCTCCAGCAGCAGCAGAACCATCATCATCACCACCATCACCATCACCACCATCATCAGCATCAGCAGCAGCAGCACCAGCACCAGCACCAGCAGCAGCAGCAGCAGCAGCAGCAGCAGCAGAGAGTGTATACAGTGTATCTTATGATTCTTCTTTGCCTGCCAGC
>NW_013571007.1:0-380 GCF_000499745.2 Eimeria mitis | reverse complement strand
CTGCTGCTGCTGCTGCTGCTGCTGCTGCTGCTGCTGCTGCTGCTGCTGCTGGTTGTTGGTGTTTATTTTGTTTAAGAGAGAAGAGAAATAAGATGTGCATAAAGAGGGATCCAGGGAAGGGGGAGAAGAAGAAAGAGGAGGGAAACTACTAGCAGGCAAAGAAGAATCATAAGATACACTGTATACACTTTCTGCTCCTGCTGCTGCTGCTGCTGCTGCTGCTGCTGCTGGTGCTGGTGCTGGTGCTGGTGCTGCTGCTGCTGCTGATGATGATGGTGATGGTGGTGATGATGATGGTTCTGCTGCTGATGGAGGGGGTGGAGAGGCTGCTGCTGCAGCGGATGGTGGTTGTGGTGATAGAGTTTCTGCTGCTGCTGCTG
>NW_013571006.1:7084-8003 GCF_000499745.2 Eimeria mitis | reverse complement strand
ATATATATATATATATATATATGCTTAAGCAGAGTATTAGTGTATTTGTGAGCGAGTGGCTGTATGTGGGTGTATGGATTCAGAAGCTTTGAGTTTTTTTAAAAAAATAAAAAATATGTTAAATAAAAATAAATAAAAATAAATAAAAATAAATAAAAATAAATAAAAATAAAATATATTGGTGTTGCAGCTCATGCATTCTGTTGCTGCTTCTGCTTATGCAGCCACACCAGGAAAGCAGCAAGCAAGCGAGACAATAAAACACAACGTGTGCAGGGGAATATTCATTTTTTTTTCTTTTTTTTTCTTTTTATTTATTTATTTATTAATTTATTTATTTATTTATCCAAAAATTTATAAACAAATCCTCCTCCTTCTCCCCCCATTGCCCCCTCGCCTCAACAGCCGCCGCTGCCATCCTAGGCTTAGCGCAGCTGTACGTACACCCCAATTCAGTGGCGTTTTCTTTTATTTTTTTTTTCTGCTTCCACATTTAATTTTCCACAAAAAAAACAGAAGAAGACGCAGCTCCTCGCACCCAGATTTATCCTGGGGAAAGCAGAGCCAAAGCAGCAGCAGCAGCAACAGCAGCAGCAGCAGCAGCAGCAGCAGCAGCAGCAGCAGCAATCGAGCAGAAACTGCAGCGCATGCAGACATACAAGAAAAAACAGTGAGACATACAGAAACACATGCAACAACACTAGACACACAAGCCAGCAGCAGCAGCAGCAACATCAGCAGCAGCAGCAACAGCAACAACAGCAGCAGCTGACGCAACAGCAACCGCCCCAGAAGACCGGGCAGAGCCAGCAGCAGCAGCAGCAGCAGCAGCAGCAGCAGCAGCAGCAAGCTTCGCAGCAGCACTTGCTGGCGCGCTTCGGCCGTGTGTACAACTCTAGAAGCAGCAGGTGACGCTCAT
>NW_013571006.1:5514-6984 GCF_000499745.2 Eimeria mitis | reverse complement strand
AGAAGAAGACGCAGCTCCTCGCACCCAGATTTATCCTGGGGAAAGCAGAGCCAAAGCAGCAGCAGCAGCAGCAGCAGCAGCAGCAGCAGCAGCAGCAGCAGCAATCGAGCAGAAACTGCAGCGCATGCAGACATACAAGAAAAAACAGTGAGACATACATAAACACATGCAACAACACTAGACACACAAGCCAACAGCAGCAGCAGCAACATCAGCAGCAGCAGCAACAGCAGCAGCAGCAGCAGCTGACGCAACAGCAACAGCCCAAGCAGACCGGGCAGAGCCAGCAGCAGCAGCAGCAGCAGCAGCAGCAGCAGCAAGCTTCGCAGCAGCACTTGCTGGCCGTGTGTACAACTCTAGAAGCAGCAGGGGACGCTTACACAGCAGCACCAGCTGCTGCAGCAGGAGCAGCAGCTCCAGCAGCAACTGCAGCAGCAACACTAGCAGCAGCAGCAACTGCAGCAGCAGATCGCCATCAACGATGGGGAATGTGCAGCCGCCACGAGACAGCAGCCTTGCTGCAGGTAGAAGGGCCTGGTTCAGGAGCAGCAGCAGCAGCAGCAGCAACAGCAGCAGCAACGACTGCATCAACAACAACAGAAGCAGCAGCAGCAACAGCAACAGCAGCAACAGCAGCAACAGCAGCAGCAGCAGCAGCAGCAGCAACCACATGAGCAGCAACTCTCACTTCTCCCGTATCAACAGCGCAGCAGGGCCAGCAGCACAAGCTGCTGGGGCTCAGGTTGCTGCTGCATGCCAGGCAGCAGCAGCAGCAGTAGCAGCAGCAGCAGCAGCAACAGCAGCAGCAGCAGCAACTGCACGCGCACCTCCACCTCCACCTAGACCAGCACCAGCACCAGCACCAGCACCAGCAGCAGCAGCAGCAGCACCAGCAGCAGCAGCAGCAGCAGCAGCAGCAGCAGCAGCAGGAGATACACTGGGGTCCTGCACACCAGAGGAAGCACGTTTAGAGCTCAGCCGCAGATGGGCGAATACTACTATGTTCAAAAGGCAAGTCTAGGGTTTAGGGTTTAGGGTTTAGGGTTTAGGGTTTAGGTTTAGGGTTTCTGTCTCTCGTGGCTGATGCTGCTGGTAGAGCTGCAGCAGCAGCTGCAGCAGCAGCAGCTGCTGCTGCAGTTGCTGCTGCTCTTGCTGCAGTTCCTTCTGCAGCATGCGTTGCATTTATAAGCTGTGTGCAGCAGCAGCAGCAGCAGCTGCTGCTGCTGCTGCTGCAGCTCTCCTCCTCCTGCTGCTGCTGTTACTCCTCCTCCTCCTCCTCCTGCTGCTGCTGCTGCTGCAGCAGCAGCAGCAGCAGGAGACGGGGAAGAAAGAGCAGCAGCAGCAGCAGCAGAAGCAGCAAGAGGGTGCTGCAGCTGCAAGCAGCAGCCTGACTTCCTCTTCTTCCGCCTCAAGCAGCAACAACAACAACAGCAGCAGCAGCAGCAGCAGCAGCAGCAGCAGCAGCAGCAG
>NW_013571006.1:4440-4525 GCF_000499745.2 Eimeria mitis | reverse complement strand
CCTATTGGTTTGTCTTTTATTTATTTATTTATTTATTTATTTATTTATTTATTTATTTATTTATTTATTTGTTTATTTATATCTC
>NW_013571006.1:4050-4234 GCF_000499745.2 Eimeria mitis | reverse complement strand
TATTTATTTATTTATTTATTTATTTATATTTTTATTTATTTGTTTATTTATTTATCTATTTGTTTTTTTTTGTTTTTTGTTTGGTTGTTTTGTTGTTTTTTTTTGTTTTTTTTTGTTTTTTTTATGCTGATGTAATTTTTCTTCTTTGCTTTGATTTTCCTCCTAAATACCCTATTGGTTTGTC
>NW_013571006.1:2149-2285 GCF_000499745.2 Eimeria mitis | reverse complement strand
GGTATTTGTATATCCATACATTCCTGTGCATCCTCACGTATACACCAATGGTCACATATGTTTATCTATTTTATATGACCAGTGGTCACCTGCATTGGGGGTCAAGGCCTGCTGCATATCTCTTCTTTCTATGCTA
>NW_013571006.1:1680-1920 GCF_000499745.2 Eimeria mitis | reverse complement strand
GTTGCTGCTGCTGCTGCTGCTGCTGCTGCTGCGGTGGTGGTGGTGGTGGTGGTGCTGCTGCTGCTGCTGCGGTGGTGGTGGTGGTGGTGCTGCTGCTGCTGCGGTGGTGGTGGTGCTGCTGCAGCAGCAGCTTTTTGAGAGTGGTAGCAGCAAATGTTCATATACATATGTATGGGGGATAGAAACAACAGCAGCTGCAGCAGCAACTGCAGCTGTAACAGCAACAGCAGCAGCAGCAGG
>NW_013571005.1:5539-7554 GCF_000499745.2 Eimeria mitis | reverse complement strand
GCTGCTGCGTTTGTCCCGCCGTCTGCTGCAGCAAGAGGCATCCTCAGCGATGAGAGTGAAGGGGAGAGCAGCAGCAGCAGCAGCAACCCCGATACAGACGACGAGCAGCAGCAGCAACACCCTGCTGCTGCAGCAGCAGCAGCAGCAGCAGCAGCAGCAAGCGACGAGGAGGATGAGTCTGTTGACGGTGACGATAAACCTGAAACAGCAGCAGCAGCAGAAGCAGCAGCAGCAGCAGAAGCAGCAGAAGCAGCAGCAGACACCGATGATGAAGACGAAGCTGTCTCAGTATCCTCGGACTCTGCTGCTGCTCCTGCTGCTGCTGCTCCTGCTGCTGCTGCTGCAGTTGAGGGGCAGAAGCCGTGTCGGTTTACTATGGAGGCATTTGGGCTCGCCAGTGCTGCAGCACACCTAGCAGCAACAGCAGCAGCAGCAGCAGCAGAAGCTGCTGCTGCTGCTGTTGATAAGGAGCCTCCTGAGAAGCAGGGCAGTGCAGCAGCAGCAGCAGCAGAAGCAGCAGCAGCAGCAGAAGCAGCAGCAGCAGCACTGCCTCCATTTGACTATTCTGTTACCTTCGATGAGCGGCTAGACGATGCTGCTGCTGCAGCACGGCAGCTGTTTGTAGCGGCGATGCGCAGCAGCAGCAGCAGCAGCAGCAGCAGCANGCAGCAGCAGCAGCAGCAGCAGCAGCAGCACAAGGGGCAAGAGGAAGGCTGGAGACAAGAGCAGCAGCAGCAGCAACAGCAGCAGCAGCAGCAATGGTGGTTTGAGTCTGTTGGATGCATGCGTTGAGAGTGTTGCTGGCACGGCTTTCTGTTCTGTCTCAGGGACCTATTTGCTGCAGCAGCAGCAGCAGCAGCAGCAGCAGCAGCAGCAGCAGCAGCTAGAAGAGGTATCTCTCTCTGTTCCTGGTTGTCTCCCCTTCACAGCTCGGCTGTCTCCATTGACCCCCAACCCTTCTCTCGCTTATCCTGCTGCTTTTTTCTGCAGCAGCAGCAGCAGCAGCAGCAGCAGCAGCAGCAGCAGCAGCAGCAGGAGGAACAGCAGCAGGACATATTTAGAGGGTGTGCTGCAGCAGCAGTACCCCTCGGACCCTCTTGCGGTGTATACGCAGGTGGGCCCCTTTGCTGTTGATGCTTATGGGGGCCCCCTTTGTGTCTCTCTAGGGCTGCAGCAGCTGCTGCAGCAGCAGCGGTGCTGCCGCGCAGAGACAGACTACCCCCCGCTTAAACCAATGAACTGCAGCAGCAGCAGCAGCAGCAGCAGCAGCAACAGCAGCAGCAGCAGCAGAAGCAGTGGTGGTGGTGATAGTGAGAGCAGCAGCAGCAACAAGGGCAAGACCAACAGCAGCAGCAGCAGCAGTGGAAAGTCCAGCAGCAGCAGCAGCAACGGGGACTCCAGCAGCAGCAGCAGCAACAGCAGCAGCAGCAGCAGCAGCAGCAGCGCGTTGCCTGAATGTATTTATCACTTCTATCACTTGCTGCACTCGTATGCGGATGTGTTGTTCCCGCAGCAGAACATCTACGCTGCTGCTGCTGTTCGTGCTGCTGCTGCAGCGCATGCACTCAGCCACTGTCTCAAGGCCAGAGCGAGAGCAGCAGCAGCAAACAAACTTGCTGCTGCTGCTGCTCGCATGCAGCAGCAACAAAAAATACAGCTACTCAAGGCAGCAGCAGCACAAAACTCCTTTGAACCCATGCTTCAGCATCATCTACACACACAACTGCAGCAGCAAGAGCAGCAGCAGCAGCAGCAGCAGCAGCAGCAGCAGCAGCAGGAGCAGCAGCAGGAGCAAGAAGGAACAGCAGTGCAAAATGGTGCTGCCGGTCCTGCTGCAGCAGCAGCAGAAGCTGAAGGGGACGCCGAAGTTGCTGCCAGCCCAGCAGCAGCAGCAGCAGCATCAGCAGCATCAGCAGGAGCAGCAGCAGCAGCAGCAGCGGAGCAGCAGACTGCTGCTGCAGTGGAGGAATGGTTCGATACGCTGCAGCACGACAGCAGCTACACGCGGCCCCGCG
>NW_013571005.1:2746-2916 GCF_000499745.2 Eimeria mitis | reverse complement strand
TGCATGCCCCTTGATATACCTTCTAATCAACGAGCTGCTGCTGCACGTGCTGCTGCTGCTGCTGCTGCTGCTGCTGCTGCTGCTGCTGCGGAAGAAGCAGCAAAGGATGATGGGGGTGATGATAGTAGAGTATCAGCAGCAATAGAAAAAGCCAAAGCAGCAGCAGCAGC
>NW_013571005.1:2126-2574 GCF_000499745.2 Eimeria mitis | reverse complement strand
TTTTTTTTTTTTTTTTTTTTTTTTTTTTTTTTTGTTTTTTTCTTTTGTCTTTACTCTTATTTTTTTGTTTTGTTTTATCCTTTTGTCTCTTCTTTTGTCTTTTGTTTTGTTTTATTTTTTTGTCTCCTTTTTTTTGTCTTTGTCTTTATTTTTTTGTCTCCTCTTTTTTTGTCTCTGTCTTTGTTCTTTTGTCTCTTCTCATGTTGTCTTTGTCTTTTTTCTTTTTCTCTTTTTTTGTTTTTTGTTTTGTTTTATTCTTTTGTCTCTTCTTTTGTCTTTTGTTTTTTTCTTTTGTCTCCTCTTTTTTGTCTTTGTCTTTGTTCTTTTGTCTCCTCTTCTTTTGTCTTTGTCTTTACTCTTTTGTCTCTCTTTTTTTTGTCTTTTGTTTTGTTTCGTCCTTTTGTCTCTTCTTTTGTCTTTTGCTTTCTCTGCCTGTTACTGTCTTTTC
>NW_013571005.1:1163-1800 GCF_000499745.2 Eimeria mitis | reverse complement strand
TCTCCTTTTTGTTTGTCTCCTTTTGTTTGTTGTCTCCTTTTGTTTGTCTCCTTTTTTCGTTTTTTTTTTTTGTCTTTTTTTGTCTCCTTTTGTTTGTTTTTGGTTGTTAACTCTTATCTAGATATATGCAGGTATTTACTCTCTTCTTTTTTTTTTATTTTTTTTGTTTTTATGTTTTTTGTCTCCTTTTTGTTTGTCTCCTTTTGTTTGTTGTCTTCTTTCTGTTTGTCTCCTTTTGTTTGTCTCCTTTTCTGGTTTGTCTTTGCTTCTGTCTTTGTGTTTGTCTCTTTTTTTGTGTCTTTGTCTTTGTCTCTATATCTATATCTATCTCTATCTCTTTCTCTGTCTCTATCTCTATCTGTATCTCTATATCTACATCTATCTCTGTCTCTCTCTGTCTCTCTCTGTCTCTCTCTGTCTCTCTCTGTCTCTCTCTGTCTCTTTCTGCCTCTCTCTGTCTCCCTCTGTCTCTCTGTCTCTCTCTGTCTCTCTCTCTCTGTCTTTGTCTTTGTCTTTGTCTTTGTCTTTGTCTTTGTCTTTGTTTTTATCGGGGCGCTATCACCACCCCCTTCGTTTTCTCAATTAAATATATAAACACATTTAGATTAATTAATTAATTTATTTATTTATAAAACAA
>NW_013571004.1:6324-8187 GCF_000499745.2 Eimeria mitis | reverse complement strand
GGAGGTTGACTGTGTGTGCAGTGTACAGACAGCTAGCCTCTGAACACGCTTTCCTCTTTGTTTGTTATAAAGTTTTTTTATTTGTTTGGGTTTTTGTTTCTTATATTTTCTAATTTAATTTGCATTGTTCTGTTAACAAAGAAACGTCGAAAAGAGGATTCAAACAAACATAAACAGAAGGAGAAATATAACACCCAAAAGAAAACAAACATATAGAGAAGAGACACAACAACAAACCATATAGCAGAGATAGATATAGATAAATTATAAAAATTAAAAAAAGTATACAACAGAGACGGCGTAAACAAAATAAAAGCAAAAGAAGTAACAGCTGAATCAACACAGAGAGAAGAAGGAGCAGGGAGAAAAGAGAAAGAAAGACAAACAAGCATACACCACCAAGCAAACATATTGCAAATAAATAAATACACAGATAAATAAGCATGCATGCAACTACATATAACGCCAGAAACTGACACAAAGAAAGCTGCAACAATATGAACTTGTGTTTGTATTTGCATTGAATGTAACTAGAAGGGGTGCGGTGTTTAAACAAAAGAATTTTGCTGAGCTAAGAAGAAAAAGAATGCCGATATTTAATTAATTTTATAATTTTTATTTAGTTATTTACGCGCTCAAATACCAAACAATAAATGCAGCTACTGAGCTGTTGTTGTGTATACGTAGCAGTGTTGCACCGTGTTATATACAAGCCAAAGAAAGTAAACGCTAAACTATAAAGGGACAAATACATAAGATTTATTGATTCTTTTTTTGTATTTGCATTCAATATGAAGATAAAGAAGAATATTTACGGAGGATTCCGAGTGTATCCCATTAGCAGAGCCACCTGCTGTCGCTGGGCGTGTTCTGATCGGCTTTCTCTCGTTTCAAAGCACAACGATGAAGCAATTGAGCAAAACAACAAACAAAAACAAATAAATTTCTTTTTTTTGCAAATGTGTCAGTTCAATATGGAGGAAGCNAGCAAAACAACAAACAAAAACAAATAAATTTCTTTTTTTTGCAAATGTGTCAGTTCAATATGGAGGAAGCGGCTGCGGTGTCGATCCGACCCACGAGCAGTGCATCCTTGTACACCAGCGGACACACAGGCTCTGAAGGGAAATTATAGTGCTTTCTTGGTGTTTCAGCTGCGATCTCATGAAAAAATAAGAAATAAATAAGAATTTATATCTAATTAAATCATAAAAAGAGTAATTTAACCTAAAAAAACCTCATTTATCTCGACGCCCGATCAGCAGCGCGGGTGCCGCCATGGGAAGCGCTAACTTGAACACGGTAAGCCCAGGCTGTATTTTCTCCTCCTTTTGCCTCGTTTTTCTCCTGATTGTGGAGTTTTATAAGGCCTTTTTCTTTTCCTTTTGTAATTTTCATCGCTTTTCACGCAGAAGGGGAAATACGGCATCGGACACTGCTCACCACTGGTGGCTTCTGCCTGCCCCCACGGCGTTCTCGATTTCCTTCGTTTCAACTCCTCCTTCTTCTTCCTTTTCCATTATTATTCCATCAAGTTTTCTTTTTCAACCGTAAATAAACAATTATCTCCTCCCCATATCCTGCTCTCCCCCCAGCACCCCTCACCAGCTAGCTCCATCCTTCTGCTGGCCGCGGAATACAGCAGAGAGGCATCGATGCGCCAACCAAAAGTCTTTCTTCTTCAACGCAGTGAAAGGGCCCTTTTGCTTCGGGCGGAGACCGTTTATCTCCCTCACCTGAGAAGTACTGGAAGGTACGCAACCGCAGCAGTAGCCGCAGCAGCTGCTGCTGCTGCAGCAGCAGCAGCAGCGGCAGCAGAACGTCAAGCGCACGTCGCAGCGTTGAGCCCGTGGTGTATTTGAG
>NW_013571004.1:5973-6224 GCF_000499745.2 Eimeria mitis | reverse complement strand
ATACTGGAAGGTACGCAACCGCAGCAGTAGCCGCAGCAGCTGCTGCAGCAGCAGCAGCAGCAGCGGCAGCAGAACGTCAAGCGCACGTCGCAGCGTTGAGCCCGTGGTGTATTTGAGTTGTATGGATAGCTCGAGCTCCCTTTCTGTCGATATCCCCTTCAACAGCAGTAGCGGCAGCAGCGGCAGCAGCAGCAGCAGTAGCAGCAGCAGCAGCAGCAGCAGCAGCAGCAGCAGCAGCAGCAGCAGCAGCA
>NW_013571004.1:5339-5873 GCF_000499745.2 Eimeria mitis | reverse complement strand
GCTTTCCGTCGATATCCCCCTCAACAGCAGTAGCAGCAGCAGCAGCAGCAGCAGCAGCCGTAGCAGCAGCAGCAGCAGCAGCAGCAGCAGCAGCAGCAGTAGCAGCAGTAGCAGCAGCAGCAGTTGACAGTGCAGACGGGTTGCAGCCTCTTCCTTATAATTTCTTTTGCTGCTTGGCTTATGCTGCTGCCTGTTTGTGTACATAGAGCAGCAGCAGCAGCAGCAGGAGCAGCAGGAGCTGCGGATATCTGAGCTGCGTGGCTCTCAGTCTCTGCTGCGAGGTGTTTGTCTTTGTTGTTGTGTGGTGCTGCAGGTGAAGCAGGTGTTTCTGCTGCTGCTGTTGTTTGTTTGTTTCTTGCCCTTGGTGGCATTTCTTATTGAATTAAAGAAAGAGAAAAAAAAGACAAAAGACAAAAAGATAAAAAGAAAAGACAAAGATAGAAACAACAGCTGCTGCTTCTGCGTCGCTACAAGATGAGGATACCCTTTGGGGGGCGTCGTTCTCTGTTTTCTGCTTTTCTTCTTTTAGCTGCG
>NW_013571004.1:3687-5239 GCF_000499745.2 Eimeria mitis | reverse complement strand
AGTCCAGACGGGGTTGCAGCCTCTTCCTTATAATTTCTTTTGCTGCTTGGCTTATGCTGCTGCCTGTTTGTGTACATAGAGCAGCAGCAGCAGCAGCAGGAGCAGCAGGAGCTGCGGATATCTGAGCTGCGTGGCTCTCAGTCTCTGCTGCGAGGTGTTTGTCTTTGTTGTTGTGTGGTGTTGCAGGTGAAGCAGGTGTTTCTGCTGCTGCTGTTGTTTGTTTGTTTCTTGCCCTTGGTGGCATTTCCTATTGAACTAAAGAAAGAGAAAAAAAGACAAAAGACACAAAGATAAAAAGAAAAGACAAAGATAGAAACAACAGCTGCTGCTTCTGCCTCGCTACAAGATGAGGATACCCTTTGGGGGGCGTCGTTCTCTGTTTTCTGCTTTTCTTCTTTTAGCTGCGCATGCAGCAGACAGCCGGTGGGGTTGTTGTTTATTTGTAGATGCAAAGAGAGAGGGGGGGACCCAGCTGCGGCCTCTGGTTGATGGCTTATCCCCCCCCTCAGTAGCAGAGGAGTCGAAACCTTCCTCTCTGCTGCAGGAGCGCGCAGCAGCAGCAGCAGCAGCAGCAGCAGCAGCAGATGTTGACGATGTTGCAGCTGCGTATGAAGAGGAAGTATGCGAAGCTCAGCAGGCGATGAGCTCTTATCTAGAAAAAGAATTAAAGAAACTACAGGACCCCTCATCAGCATGGGTTTCTTTTCTTTCTCAACTAGCAGNCTAGAAAAAGAATTAAAGAAACTACAGGACCCCTCATCAGCATGGGTTTCTTTTCTTTCTCAACTAGCAGCAGCAAAAGATAATAAAGATGTATGCATGCAAACAGAAACATCATCGGGTTTATGTGAGCTGCCGCAGGATGAATCAGGAGCAGCTCAGCCTCTCCCATGTGGAGGAAAAGAATATTCAGAGTTAATAGAGAAATATATAAAAACAAAAAACTGTGAATTGTCGCTGGCTGTAAGTGAAACGTTGTTGCAGAACTGGATAGGGCACAGCAACGAGCCGGGTATATTCTCTCGTTTATCGAATTTATATTCATCAGCAATGGAATATAATAATATAGATTCAGATTTATATTATATTTATGAAAATTCAAATAATTTAATTCATGAAATACTGCAGAAAGCTGAGGAAAGCGTTGCAGCTTTCCGTTCAGCTGAGGTGAAAGCTGTATTTCTGAAACGACGACGAGAGCTGGTGGGCTTGTTGTGTGCATTGGGTCGAGGATCTGATGCTTCTTCTCTTTCTTCGGATATTATATTAACAGAAAATGTTTTAGTTTTACGAGGAAACTTTGAACAAAGTATAGAAGAAGCTTTCGCTGCGTTTCTGGCTGCTGTTGATGCCTTTGGTTCTTATGCACGCGCTCTATTGCAAGATGGTGGTTTCCTTGATAGAGCTGTAGAAATACATAAAAATTATCATAAATTCAGAATGAGTAAATTAAATATACTTCTTTCAGATATAGAACCAACAGAAAACGATGCAACAGACGGAGAAGACCTCATGGAGTTGGTGCCGCATCCGAAATACAAAACACACAAAA
>NW_013571004.1:3429-3587 GCF_000499745.2 Eimeria mitis | reverse complement strand
CCTTGATAGAGCTGTAGAAATACATAAAAATTATCATAAATTCAGAATGAGTAAATTAAATATACTTCTTACAGATATAGAACCAAAAGAAAACGATGCAACCGACGGAGAAGACCTCATGGAGTTGGTGCCGCATCCGAAATACAAAACACACAAAG
>NW_013571004.1:3082-3329 GCF_000499745.2 Eimeria mitis | reverse complement strand
AACTGATGCAGCAGACACAGCTGTGCCCGCATTCCTTGAGGGTTCAGCTGATCTGCTTATAGAAGGAGCAGCAGAAGAACCAGCAGCCGCAACAACTGCTGCAGCACCAACAGCAGCAGCACCGCAACAACCAGCAGCAGCAGCACAACCTGCAGCAGCAGCAGCTCCTCAAGGAACAGCTCCTGCGTCGCCAATGGCTGCAGCAGCACCTCAGCAGCCACAGCCACTGCCGCAGCAGCAGCCGCAG
>NW_013571004.1:2396-2982 GCF_000499745.2 Eimeria mitis | reverse complement strand
ACAGCAGCAGCAGCAGCAGCAGCAGCAGCAGCAGCAGCAGCAAGGATGGCAGCAGCCAGGGAGCGTCAACTGATGCAGCAGACACAGCTGTGCCCGCATTCCTTGAGGGTTCAGCTGATCTGCTTATAGAAGGAGCAACAGAAGAACCAGCAGCAGCAACAACTGCTGCAGCACCAACAGCAGCAGCACCGCAGCAACCAGCAGCAGCAGCACAACCTGTAGCAGCAGCAGCCCCTCAAGGAGCATCCCCCATGGCTGCAGCAGCACCGCAGCAGCCACAGCCACTGCCGCAGCAGCAGCCGCCCCCGCAGCAGCAGCAGCCACAAGCTGCTGCTGCTCCTACAGCGTCTCAGCCGCCTGCTGCTACCTCCACAGAAGGAGCAGCAGCAGCAGGCCCCGCATCTGTCTTCAGCAGCAACGGCTCAGCCCCCTCTGCAGCAGCAACACAAGAAGCAACAGCAGAAACACCAACAGCAGGAGCACCACCACCACCACCACCACCAGCAGCAGCACTTCCAGTTGCTGCAGCAACTCCTCCCTCTTCAAGCAGCAACACAGCAACAGCAACATCAGCACCAGCAGCATC
>NW_013571004.1:2070-2296 GCF_000499745.2 Eimeria mitis | reverse complement strand
TACGAGCCAAACGCTACTGCACTGGAACACGTCATCAAGGCAGGATACACAGACCTCACGTAAGTTTTTTTTTTCTTTTTGTTTTGCTTTTGTTTATTTGTTTGTTTTGTTTGTTTGTTTATTTGTTTGTTTGTTTTTTATTTGTTTTTTTGTTTTATTTGCTTGTTTATTTGTTTTTTATTTGTTTTGTTTGTTTTATTTGTTTGTTTATTTGCTTTACTTGTTT
>NW_013571004.1:1075-1970 GCF_000499745.2 Eimeria mitis | reverse complement strand
ACAGCAGCAGCAATTGACAGCAGCAGCAGCAAAACCAACATCATCACCCGCACCATCACCAGCAGCAGCAGCAGCAGCACCGCCAGCAGCAGCACCAGGAGCAGCAGCAGCAGCAGAAGAGAAAGGCAGCAACAACCACACTATACGCAAAAGGCTAGAAGCAATGGTAGAAAAACTAAAAATGTTTTCGGTTGATGAAAGCCACAGCTACGAGCCAAACGCTACTGCACTGGAACACGTCATCAAGGCAGGATACACAGACCTCACGTAAGTTTTTTATTTTTTTTTTTGTTTTGTTTTTGTTTATTTGTTTGTTTTGTTTGTTTGTTTATTTGTTTATTTGTTTTTTATTTGTTTTTTTGTTTTGTTCGTTTGTTTATTTGTTTTTTATTTGTTTTGTTTGTTTTATTTGTTTGTTTATTTGTTTTACTTGTTCGTTCTTTTGTTTATTTTTTATCATCAAGGCAGGATACACAGACCTCACGTAAGTTTCTTTATTTTTATTTCTTTTCGTTTTATTTGTTTTTGTTTATTTGTTTCTTTTATTTGTTTGTTTATTTTTTTTTTGTTTGTTTTGTTTTTCTGTTTATTTGCTATCATCAAGGCAGGATACACAGACCTTACGCACGTTTTTTATTTTTGTTTTTTGTTTTGCTTGTTTTTTATTTGTTTTTTATTTGTTTTGTTTGTTTTATTTGTTGTTTTGTTTGTTTGTTTTGTTTGTTTTATTTATTCTGTTTATTGTATTTGTTCTGTTTATTTTATTTGTTTTGTTTGTTTTATTTAATCAGTTTTTATATACAAACCTAAAAAATAAAAAAAAAACAAAAAAAGATTTTTTGTTGTCTATCGGTTTCATTTCATACAAAATCCCCCCCCACACAACCAAATCCCA
>NW_013571004.1:747-975 GCF_000499745.2 Eimeria mitis | reverse complement strand
ACACAGACCTCACGTAAGTTTCTTTATTTTTATTTCTTTTCGTTTTATTTGTTTTTGTTTATTTGTTTCTCTTATTTGTTTGTTTACTTTTTTTTTTGTTTTTTTTGTTTTTCTGTTTATTTGTTATCATCAAGGCAGGATACACAGACCTTACGCACGTTTTTTATTTTTGTATTTTGTTTTGCATGTTTTTTATTTGTTTTTTATTTGTTTTGTTTTATTTGCTGT
>NW_013571004.1:456-701 GCF_000499745.2 Eimeria mitis | reverse complement strand
AAAAAAAAAAAAAAAAAAAAAAAAAAAAAAAAAAAAAAAAAAAAAAAAAAAAAAAAAAAATTAAATAAAAAAATAAATGTGTGTATGTTGGGGTGTATGTACAGGGAGCGCATCTACGTGGAGTACTTTCAGTTGTTGCCTCAGGCGTTTGTTGTGTCTTCATTTAAATATATTTACCTTATGCTTCCTAACCCAAAAGTAGATTTCGCTGAGTTTTATAATGCAACAATCACCGACGACGGAAC
>NW_013571004.1:0-314 GCF_000499745.2 Eimeria mitis | reverse complement strand
TTTTTTTTTTTTTTTGTTTTGTTTTTTTTGTTTTGTTTTTGTTTTGTTTTTGTTTTGTTTGTTTGTTTATCTTTGTTTATTTGTGTGCTTCGTTTGCTTGTTTGTCTGTTTGTTTATTTATTTTTACATCTTTTTATTTGTCTGTTGTTTGTGTTTATTTGTTTTTACTTGTTATTTGTTTTCATTTGTCTTTATTTGTTTTAATTGTTTTTATTTTTATTTTTTTTTTTATTTTTCTTTTGTGTTGCCGCTTAATAAACGATTGGAAGGTGTGTTTGTATTTCATTTATTTTTTTTTTTTTTTTTTTTTTTTT
>NW_013571003.1:7019-7744 GCF_000499745.2 Eimeria mitis | reverse complement strand
ACACACAATAGACTCCGCTGTCACCTCAGAAAGCGCATTCAGTCAGCGGAACGCCACAAACGCCACAGTAGTACAGGCAAGCATATACATTAACGGCCACACGCCACATGGCTCTCTCAGTAGGTCACCTGGTATACGCGGAACGCACTTCCTGTCCCTGCACGTTCGATCGCTGCTGGCCGCGTGCACAGATGCCGCCCGGGCTGGCTCTGGGAACCACGTGCGCACCAGTGCGCAGCTGTGACAGTCTTCTTTGCAACAACAAAACGTGTGAATCCAATGCACGCTTCGCGCAGGTCACACGGCTGCCCGTGCGCCTGGTGTTCAACACTTTCAAAGTAGCGCAAGCACACCCCACACGAAATGCAGAAGAAGGAATCGAGCAATTGCGTGTGTTTTCACCTGCAGAGCTCCGGACTCTACCAAAACCACGATACAGAGCGATCAGCGCATCCGCTTTGCTCGCGTCAGACTCACCGCTACACAGGCAATCCTTAATAATTGCTTGGTAAAACCACTCAACACACCAGGCGAATAGCATCGGGCAGCCCAAACTAGATTTCGTTCTTACCTACGAAGTCGCCACTGCTCCGCGAAGGGGAAACGGTAATAACAACAACACCTGCTGGCATCCTGTCCCTCCTGGCCCAATCAGCCTCTGCAATGTCAACCACCCTACGTGTGCATGGCCGCAAACTTCCGCCGACACCCTGAGTGAACAACTT
>NW_013571003.1:4689-6869 GCF_000499745.2 Eimeria mitis | reverse complement strand
CCTCCCTGACCCGCACGCATGTAGCGTACATCCTGCAAACCGAAGAATCTGCCGTTGTTTTGAGTTTCCCCTTGGACATGCAGCAGGGCCCCCTGCATGCAATCACCAGCATTACGCACAGGATCATGGCCGCCGCATGGAACAATCTCACATGTTCTGCATGCATGGAGCGCACAGTCTGCAATAACGATAATGCGCCGAAGTGTAGCCAAGGCTCTTACCAGTAAAAGCGGAAAAACGAACCGCCAATGTACCCACCAGGAGTCAGGTGCAATTCCATGGACAGTGTATGGAACAGCCTCCAGCCTTCACACTAGCAAACCATCCCTGGTTGATGGGCAGAAGTATCGATCAACTGACACCGGGAAGGCTTTTCGAAGATGCCTGCGTTCACGATCAACGTAAAAGAGAAGGACAACACAGCAGTGCAGCGCCGTTCCCGTTGTTTAGTCCCGACGACTGGCTACATCTCAATACGCTATGTCACAAGGCGCTACACGTGCGAACAAACGCAACCGGCTCGCGCGCTATAAAACACTGCACACACCATGCCTCATGTATCGTAAAGTCAATCTTCTCGCGTTAACCCTGACCGCTGACGGCACCTCACTACTGCTCAACATTTTCGGCAGCACAGAGCATCGCACACACGCGCAACGCACTTTCTGCTACCATATGCAGATTCTGTCCGACATAGCATTGATCCATAATACAAACACAGAACCGTATGAACACCACGACACATCTGCCAGTCAACAACACATCACGCGTTGGCCTTGCAAGCCGCACGTCCACCCGTCAACAACTCGAAGCGCGCGGAAACGTGACGGGAAAGGCAGCATGCGATGCAACGTAGTTTCTTCTGCTATTTCATATGCCTAGTTTCTCCCGATGCAAAACCAAGCCACGCAATGCAATCGGCCCAGCACCTCGGCTCGCATCGAGCCAACAACTCAACGGGCTGAAGCCTGTGCATGCCCTGTCCACCCCTTCAACCAAACAACAGAACACCATTGTTTACCACATAATATATTCCACTCTTACCTCATAGCGTGCCCATTGAGGCCTACTTGGATCGAGAAGCACAAAGATGCTCCGGGAAGGCGAAGCACCATACGCTACATCCGCGTTCCAAGAGCTGCACTGTTGCCCACGCAGCATTCGTCGTGACTGCCCGTTCGAGGAGTCTCTGCAGTGCAGACCAACTCACGCCTGTTGTCTGGTAGTCGTATCGGATAACCGAGATGACGCAGGTTCTTCGAACACTCCCGCAAGCGCAAGCACCTTGAAATACACACACACCACAAGTATCCAGTGCTGCTGTCGTACTTTAGTTCAAATGAATGAAAGCCTCTCAAAGTGCTATCCGTCAGGCAGCATTGCACTCATCAACAGAGGCAACCCCGCCGAGTGCTGCGGAGCTCTGCATGTGTGAGAACATCGGCGAACGACTCATTCAAAGTATACATCAACAGAAACTCACGGGGAACCCGTTGCCGCTGATAGCACCAGTATACTGGTCGAATTATTCCGCGAGCAAGATAACCGCGCGGACCTGTCAACGCACTTGCTGAGAGCATGCGCAGAGAATGCGCATGCCTCTGCTACCCTTCAACAACCCAGCGCAGGCCAACGCATGTCCCTACCACCACTAAAGGTTCTGCTCTCTCGAGTGGCACTACTCTCCGTTGCTGATTGGACGCGGATGCAACTGCAAACACACAATGATAAGCCGGAACATATTGCAGAACATAGCCGCTCTTCAGCACCGTCCAAAATCAGCAATCAGCCTGTTACCGATGTTGTAAGCTCTGCAAACACGCGTGATTGGCAAACTTGTCCAGCACAGCTAAATGCAAGAGATGAAGCGATACAAGCCACTGTACCCAACTGCACGCGCATGCGGTGCACTCGCAGATATTTTGTTATCAAGCGCAACACAGGTGCTGCACGGTCGGTACTGGCCGCCAGTGCGTACTGACGTGCACGGGCAGCATGCCAGAACCCCACTGAGCTTCTAGGATACACTTGTACTACTGCGCTATTGTCCACGCCGTTCTTGAAACAAGACCACGCAGTTGACCAATGCAGGCTGCAGTTGTCATAGAGCTGCCCCTGCGCCTGCCGCTGCTAGCTCTGAACAGCAAAACAGAAGACGACGCATATCCCTACTACAGCGC
>NW_013571003.1:3789-4464 GCF_000499745.2 Eimeria mitis | reverse complement strand
GGAAGGGCAGCCGCAACAATGCTCCCACGCGCCATTCCCCTATCCGCTGCTGCTCCGCCCCTCCTCACATTACGCACTCGCTGCCCCTACACGTTTCATCGGCCTCTACAATATCAACGGATTTGCGCGTGCTTAGGAATTGTCGTGAGCGCGTATTTGCTTGGCAGTGCCTCAAGCAGCTGTTACGTACTCTCTATTCCATGCAGGATGCCGATATACTCTGAAAGCGCAAGCAAAGCGTGAACAAAATTATATGCAAAACGGCGAAAATGAGTTCAGCAAAACATCTGGGCCAGCCATGACCAATAAAGCATCTGAATGCATTTTACTTCAAAGAGAGATGCAGGCGTAGCCGGCGCACAAAAAGAGCCGTGGCATACGCAGGATAGTTGAGGCCTCGCATGACGCGCCCGGCGCCAGCTTTCGGACTCCAAAAGGCAACATCATCTCCCAAAATATCAACAGTGCAGTTACACTTTCTGGGAAGCATGATTTTAGTTCGCACTGGGTCACTGATACATCTACCAACAATAATGTCAAAGCAACGCATGATGTTGACAACTTCGGGCGTGGAGTACAACGCACTCCCCGTTTGCTCACCGAAGAGATGTACTGGCTACCCTGTTGTAGCCACTCTACCGCGAATGCCACCATACAGAACGGGTGAGCAAAAAA
>NW_013571003.1:2949-3689 GCF_000499745.2 Eimeria mitis | reverse complement strand
CTTCTTAACTTTCTAAAGTGCACCCAGGGGTCTGGAGAATATTTGGCCGGTCACAGTTCTGTGCCGAGACTTATGCAAAAAATTCTCTGAAGGCGCCGTGGGCTTCGCCAAGTCTCGTCTCGCGTATAATCATGCGGATTTTATAAAGTTTTCTGAAAGCAAAAATTTCAGCGCACTGCACCAAACGTTGAGGCCGACCGTTTTGTGTATGCTTTGAGTCAAAGCGAGGTGGCGTTCCGTACAGCCATCTGCAGGTCAATACGACCGCCAACGCCCGGTGACATGAGTTTCGCGCAACCGCCAACAGACCTCTCCATTTCAGGATGCAACATACAACAAGCCAACGCAAGACAACATCCAGGCNGCAACCGCCAACAGACCTCTCCATTTCAGGATGCAACATACAACAAGCCAACGCAAGACAACATCCAGGCCCAGCAGAATGAAAAAAACATTTGGACGGGCAATTCAAGCAACGCAACACGTATCGCACTGCAGCCCCCTGTCGCCGCATACGCAAGCATACACTGGTTCCAAGCAATGCTTCAGGGATACACCCTGACTGGAGAAAAGCCCTCAGCACACGGCACGCACTCGCTGCAGTGGTTTCAGGGTGCTGCGATGCTTTGTGCATTGTGTCTGGCCTCAAGCCCAACGATGCACTCAGATGCGAAGAGAAATCCAGTACAATGGGACAACTGAGAGAAAATCAACTGTGCAGCGTTGCACTGCTCATTGAG
>NW_013571003.1:2727-2849 GCF_000499745.2 Eimeria mitis | reverse complement strand
CCAGCAAAGTAGCAACCTCCCAACACTAGCGCAGCACTGCAGCGAACGCGTAGCCAATGCTCCCATCAAACATCAAACGCGGCACCCTTCTGCAACGCGCAAATAGAAGACTTCCAGTTGAG
>NW_013571003.1:2419-2627 GCF_000499745.2 Eimeria mitis | reverse complement strand
ACCAATGCTCCCATCAAACATCAAACGCGGCACCCTTCTGCAACGCGCAAATAGAAGACTTCCAGTTGAATCGGACACTCACGCCCTTAGCAAACGTAATTCTCAGCAAAATACGCACAGCCTCCAAGTACAGTCAAGCGAGTGACCACTTCAGCTTCACTGTTGGAGGCAAGCGCCCAACAGTTGCCGGTTGCTTCCATGCGTCAAT
>NW_013571003.1:2288-2359 GCF_000499745.2 Eimeria mitis | reverse complement strand
AGCTGTCAGCACTAAGCAGCAGTTCTACACGGCACGCTCTTCAAGCACTGAAGGATGTATTATAACGATAC
>NW_013571003.1:0-2188 GCF_000499745.2 Eimeria mitis | reverse complement strand
AGACCAGTGTTTCAGAAACACACATACGCCCCTCAAGACTATGGCCGCTTAAAAACAATCTTCGGGTGTGCCTGCGTGATAGAAACCTGGTCCACCGCATTGCATACCGCATAGCATACAGCTGTCAGCACTAAGCAGCAGTTCTACACGGCACGCTCTTCAAGCACTGAAGGATGTATTATAACGATATCGATCACTGCACTCCCTCCCCCAGTAACGACCACGCCGCAGAGCGCATTACATCATCCGTCGGCGTTCACAAATACCCAAAAACACTGTGGACGACTCTAAACGGAGACGCAGGTGCTAGACACTTACGCATGGCTGGCAAAGCGTCCAACGTACAAACTGCAAATTGAATGTTTCAGCTCGCTCAGGCAGTTCCTGTTGTTTTCCTTGCCTATTCCAAAAAAGGCCATGTGAAATTTATTGGAGCGCCGATTTGCTTCACGGCGTCTAAGGACGCTGGCACATGCGCTGTAGCCGATGACACCCACACTAGTCACGAAAAAGCTCAGCAATATTATAATCACCGCAGGAGGCACCTCGAGTTCACTAGCAGGCATGGGCCTGCCACAACCGATTATACGCTTGAATGCATCATACATCGCAGATAAATGCTGCTCTAAGCTGCGCACGGAAAATGCCGTCGCAAACGCAGGACAGTTGAGGCATCGGATGACGCGCCCGGCGCCAGCTTTCGGAATCCATAAGGCAACATCATCTCCCAAAATATCAACAGTGCAGTTACACGTTCCGGAAAGCATGAATTCAGTACGCACTGGATCACTGATGCACCTATCGCCTATCATATCAAAGCAACGCATGATGTGGACAATTTTGGGCGCGGAGTATAACGCACTCGCTGTCAGCTCAGCGAGTAGCTAATATATCGGGGTCAGCCATGATCAATAGTACATTTGAATGTACTTTACTTTATAGAGATATACACGCCTATGCGCCGCGCAGGAAAAACAGTGGCATACCCAGGATAGTTAAGGCCTGGCATGATGCGGCGCCCGCCAGCTTTTGGATTCGAGAAGGTAACGTCATCTCACAAAATAAAAAAAAGAGCACTTACACGTTGTGGGGAGCATGCCTCCAGTATGCATTGGGAACCTGGCGCATCTGCCAGCAATAATGCCAATGCGACGCATTATGTGAACAACGCCGGGCGCGGCGTACAAAGCACTCCCTGTTCTCCCACCGAGTAGCTGTAGTGGCTACCACCTGCTCTACGGAGAAAGCCGCCATATTTAACGGGCGGGAAACAACCTGACCAAATTGCACTTCAGAACATTCTCAAGTGCAGCCAGAGGTCTGGACAACATTTCGCCGGTCACAGACCTCTGCCAAGACTTCTGCAGACATGTCTCTGAAGACGCCGTACCCTTCATCAGATTCCTTCTCAAATTTTGTCATGCGGGGTTTACAATGGGTGCTGAAAGAAAACATCCAAACGCACAGCAGTAAGCGTTCACGCTGACGCCTTTGTGTATGCTCGAAGCCAAAGCGAGATGGCTTTTCCGCATAGCCATCTGCAGGTCAATGCGAGCGCCCACGTCCCATGATTTAAGTTCCGTGTAACCTCCATCAGACCCACCACTTCACGATGCACCCTACAACAAGCCAAAGCGTGACAACATTCGGTCACAGCACAATGAAAAAAGCTGTTGCACAGGCCATGCAAGCTACTCAACACACATCGGACTGCATCCCCCTTTCACCGAGGACGCAAGCTTACACTGGCTACTAACGATGCTGCAGAGGTGCACAATGACTGTTCAGATTATCCAGTCACACGGCACGCACTCGCTGCAATGTTCAGAGGTTGCCACAATGCTTTGCCCCTGGCCCGCAAACCCAACAATGCATCCAGATGCGAAGAGCCATCCAGTACAATGCGCGAACTGCCAAAAAACAAGCATTCAGCGTACGACTGGTCGTTAAATATTGCACTATAAAAGGCACGAAGTGACCAGTAGACCATCCGCCTCCCGACACTAGCGGAGCTTCGCAGGGGACGCGTAACCTATCCGTGCATCAAACATCGAATGCTGCACCCTTCTGCAACACGCAAAAACTAAAACCAGACTACCAGTGGAAGCGGACCCTGGCGCGCTTAGCAACCGTAATTCTCAGCAAAATGCGCACCGCCTGCAAGTCAAACAAATTGCCACGTCAGCGT
>NW_013571002.1:22407-25301 GCF_000499745.2 Eimeria mitis | reverse complement strand
TATATATATATATATATTTGTATTTATATTTTATATAAATATAGATTTTTGTATTAATTGTGTATTATATAAATTTGCATAATTTTCTTTCTTTTTCATTTGTTTTATTTTATCTACTTATTTATTTATTTTCTTTATTCATATATTTACCTATTTATTTATTTTCTTTATTTATCTATTGATCTATTCACTTAATTAATTAATTTATTTATTTATTTACTTATTTATTTATTTATTTATTTATTTATCTATTCACTTACTTTATTTATTTATTTATTTATTTATTTATTTATTTATTTATTTATCTAATCACTTAATTAATTAATTAATTAATTTATTTATTTATTTATTTATCTATCTATCTATATATTTATTTATCTATCTATTTATTTATTTATCTATCTTTATATTTATTTATTTATTTATTTATTTATTTATTTGTGTGTGTGTTTAGATACTAGCATCTGAGTTATCTGTGGGTTACGAGCATCCCCCATGTATAGTAAGGAGAGTGAATGGGTATAGAGTAAGAAACCTAAGAGAAATGTTTATATATATAAATAAAATAAAAAATAAATATATAGAAATAGAAATACAAACAAATGCTGTTGATTCTCTTTTTGTTGTTATTGATAAATATAAAACAGATAAAATACAACATAAAATATTAACAGAACATAATATTAAATATTATGCTTCGGATGATCTATACCACCTCCTACCGAAACCCTAAACCCTAAACCCTAAACCCTCAGAAACAACAACAACAAAAAAAAAAATAATAATAATAATAACGACGGCGATTAAAGAAAAAAACAACAAAGGAAATCAGTAATGTCATCAATTTATTTATCGTATATATATATATATATATATATATATATATATATATATATATATATATATATATATATATATATATGGGGGTAATCTAAACAACGATGTGCATGCATGCAAGTTGGTGTGTACATACACCACCGACCCGGAGGCCCCCACAAATGCATAGAAAACAAATATTTTAATATACACCTTCAGCAGCAGCAGCAGATACCTCTGCTCTACTTTGCTGCTGCAGCTAGCTGCTGTAGCTAGCTGCTGTAGCTAGCTGCTGTAGCTAGCTGGTGTAGCTAGCTGCCGTAGCTAGCTGCTGCAGCTTGCTGCTGTAGCTTGGAACTGCAGATATCTCTGCTGCATATATATCTGCAGCAGAAAGCTGCAGCAACAAACGGCTAGCTAGCTAGCTAGCTAGCTAGCTAGGGAGTCCACAGCTAGCTAGCTAGCTAGCTAGCTAGCTAGCTAGCTAGCATGATGCTGGGTGGTGAAATGCTAACAATCGTTTTTAAAGCTTTCGATTGTCTGACGGCTGAACATCTGCAAAAATAAATAAAATAAATTGGCCCTCTATACACCTCAGGGTGTACATACACCCCAGGGTGTAGATACACCGCAGGGTGTACGTACACCCCAGCGTGTATGTTAGCTGTACGTACACCGCAGTAGTTGTTGTGCCTATCACCTTAATTTAGACTAGCGACATGCGGTGTGTATCGATCAAAAACAGAAATCCACTGAAGGGCCAAAGTCACAACCAGAAAAACCAGCCATGCCACCCAACGCCTCGGGCTTATAAACACCTTCACTAGCTAGCTAGCTAGCTAGCTAGCTAGCTAGCTAGTTAAATAGCTGACTACCTGACTAGCTAGCTAGCTAGCTAGCTAGTCAGGTAGTCAGTTAGCCAGTCAGCTAGTCATCTAGCTAGCTAGCTAGCTAGTCAGCTAGCTAGCTAGTTAGGCAGTCAGCTAGCTAGCTAGTCAGCTAGCTAGCTAGTCAGCTAGCTAGCTAGTCAGCTAGCTAGCTAGCCAGCTAGCTAGCGAGTCAGCTAGCTAGCTACTGAAGTAGTAAGCTAGCTAGCTAGCCAGCTAGCAAGTTACGTATGTGGCTAGCTGAGGGTTGCGGCTAGTCTCCGTCGCTGCTGCTGCCGCTGCTGCTGTCGCTGCTGCCTTCTTCTTCTTCTTGCTGCCGTTGCTGCTGTCTCCGCCTGGCCGTTCCCAGCATAAGTCCATGGAACTGAGACACGCCAGGCGCTTGTGCTGCTGCTGCTGCTGCTGCTTCTGCTGCTGCTGCTGCAGCTGCTGCTGCTGCTGCTGCTGTTGGTCGGGACTCTGCTGCTGCTCCTGCAGCCTGCGGAGACACAACAAACAAAAGAATACAGAAAACGCATGCAAACAACCAGGTGTACGCATGCATGCATGCATGCATGCAGCAGCAGCAAATGTTTGAATACAAAGCCCCAATTCTGCTTCTGTCCTGTGTTGTCTACATCTTTGTTCTGTTGCTGCTGCTGCTCCTGCTGCTATTGCTGCTGCGGCTGCTGCTGCAGCTATTGCCATGGGAAGGATTTGCTGCAGCAACAGTACCGACAGCAGCAGCAGCAGCAGCAGCAGCAGCAGCAACAACAGCAGCAGCAGCAGCAGCACGAACCTGGGTGTCTGCTCTGAGTGTCTCATCTCTTCCTGCTGCAGCATGTTTGTCTCTTTTGTCTGTTTCTTGCATCGACTCTCCGCGAGCAGCAGCAGCAGCAGCAACAGCAGCAGCAGTTGTATGTCTCTGTGGCTGATGCATCTGCTGCTTTGCTGCTGCTGCNCAGCAGCAGCAACAGCAGCAGCAGTTGTATGTCTCTGTGGCTGATGCATCTGCTGCTTTGCTGCTGCTGCCCCCGCCCTCCCAGCAGCAGCAGCAGCAGCAGCAGCAGCAGCAGCAGCAGCAGCAGCAGCTCCTTTGAGTCTAAGACATATCTGGGTGATGCGTGAGGGTTGTTTGTTGTTTTTTCTGCACTGTACGCGGATGGTTTTGGGGAAGGGGCCAGGAACAAGTACAGGGCGATGAAAAGGAGA
>NW_013571002.1:20953-21997 GCF_000499745.2 Eimeria mitis | reverse complement strand
CAGCAGCAGCAACAGCAGCAGCAGTTGTATGTCTCTGTGGCTGATGCATCTGCTGCTTTGCTGCTGCTGCGGGAGACCAGGTGCAGCAGAAAGCCAGAAAGAGCAGCAGGGAGTGGCGGAGACAATATATAATAAATAAAAAATATCTTTTTGTGTTTGATTTCTCCATTTATAATCCGAAAGGAGACAAGTATCATACATGGGTACAACACCACCATTTGGGGTGTATAGGCAGCTATATGCATCACTGCGGTGTACGTACACCACCTTGGCCGTAATCTCCGGCGGAAAACAAATAGATGCATAAGGTTTAGATGCCAGTAATGCTAGTCTTGATGATTGTATTTCTTCTGTTGAGGGATAGGGGAGAAAGTGGTAGCGAGGGAATGCAGAGGCGTGAGCTACTGCGTCCACCGTGTTGCTGCTCTCGGGAGGGGCAGATACACAACCCGCTAAACTGAAACACACACAGCAGCAGCAGCAGCAGCAGCAGCAGCAGCAGCAGCAGCAGCAGCAGTAGCAGCAGCAGCAGCAGCAGCAGCAGTAGCAGCAGCAGTAGCAGCAGCAGCAGCAGCAACAGTAGCAGCAGCAGCAACAGTAGCAGCAGCAGCAACAACAGTAGCAGCAGCAGCAACAGTAGCAGCAGCAGCAACAGTAGCAGCAGCAGAAGCAGCAGCAACAGGATCAACCAGATGATGAATGCAGGAAAAACAGTAGTAGAAGCAGCAACTGTAGCAGTGTATATGCAGGTGATCTGCGGTGTATATGCAGGTGATCTGCGGTGTATATGCAGCTAATTTGGGGTGTATATGCAGCTAATTTCTGGTGTATATGCAGCATATTTCTGGTGTATATGCAGCATATATTTCTGGTGTACATGCAGCATATTTCTGGTGTATATGCAGCATATATTTCTGGTGTATATGCAGCAGCAACGGACCGCTTGGCGTAGGTGAGGACTTGGTTGAGTTCCACCGGCCGGGAGGCCTCGCACTCCGCCACTGCCCGCAGCCGACGCTGTGCATGCACCCAGGGGGTGTCCTG
>NW_013571002.1:19884-20905 GCF_000499745.2 Eimeria mitis | reverse complement strand
TATATATATATATATATATATATATATATATATATATATATATATATATATATATATATATATATGTTTAATATATATATTTAATATATATATACAATATATAGAGATAAAGAGTTGCTGGGGTGTATGCGCCTCACTATTCTACTTGTAACTTTGCTCAGCAGCAAAAACTGCTCCTTAGGAGTAAAATCATCAAACGCAGCAGCAGCAGCAGCAGCAGCAGCAGCAGCAGCAGCAGCAGCAGCAGGAGGCTTTTCGTCTACGGAGACAGGAGCTGCTGCTGCTGCAGTTGCTGCTGTTGCTGCTGCAGTTGCTGCTGCAGTTGTATCTGATCCCGCTGATGCAGTCCAAGCAGCTGACGAAGCTGCATCAGCAGCAGCAGCATCTGCTGCTGCTGCTTCTGCTGCAGCAAAAGCAGCAGCATCAGCAGCAGCAGCAGCAGGAGAGGTAAGCGGCTCTCTTGCTGCTACACGGCGATTGAAGGCCTCCAACCACTCAGCTGATGAAGGGTCCGCCAGGCGCTGCCACTCGGGCTGTACGATGAGCTGCAGCAGTCTGTACACCCGGCTGCAGGGGGAGCCTTTGCTGCTGCTGCTGCTGCTGCTGCTGCTCCTGCTGCTGCTGCTGCTGTTGCTGCTGTTGTGGTTGCTGCTGATGTCTTCTCGCTTGATCGACCCAAACTCCCCCGCAGAATCCAAACTTAATAAGTAATCCATCACACCAACTCTCTAAACCCTAAACCCTAAACCCTAAACCCTAAACACTAAACCCTAAACCCTAAACCCTTGCATCCCGTGCGGGGATATATTTTAAAGAGTTATCGTTGGATATGGATTTGTTTTTTTTAGGGTTTAGGGTTTAGGGTTTTATTCTTTGCTGCATCGGAGGGGCCCCATGCGGAGCTGCCTGTACACCGCAGAATACCAGCAGCTGCGTATACACCCGGTGCCTGGTGTGATTTGAGGAGATAAAAAAGATAATTTAATTGAATTTTATAATTTAATTAATGTTTATTTTATCC
>NW_013571002.1:17458-19869 GCF_000499745.2 Eimeria mitis | reverse complement strand
AAGGTCGCTACAATATAACAAACAGGGGGGGGGGCCCCCCGGGAGAGCGGCGGGTGCTGGGGGGCCCCCCGCTCGGTGTTATTAGGAAAGAAGAGGAGAAATGCTCGATAAGGGTAGATTTAGATGGAAATTAATCATTAAAAAATAAAATTTATATAAATAAATGAATAAATTTTTCATATAATTATATATACACTCTTCGGCTGTCACGACAGCCGGCGGCTGCATGCAGTCCGCGTTCAGACTTCTGCTGTATGTACACCCCATTTGTTCTCCAAAATATTCAAAAGCTGCCTATACACCTCAACTTCCTCCACACAAAACAACAAACAGACCAACATGCATTCAGCTGGGGGCCCCCCCCCCACCTACCGAGGGGCCCCCGCGTAACCTGAGCAGCACGAGGTGTACATACACCTGAAAACAAGCAGAAAGGGTTTTAAAAAGGAGGAGAAAAGAATCTTTATTTTTCTTGCGGTGTATATACACCTGGATTCTGCATTCTTCGGCTCGTCTCCTACATATTTTCCCGCGTTGTTTGCTCAAGGGTTTAGGGTTTAGGGTTTAGGGTTTAGGGTTTAGTATGGCGGGTGTTTTTGAGGGTTTGCGTGGCGACAGCCGGCAGCTGCAGCTGCAGCTGCAGCTGCAGCTGCATGCACAGCCCCAGGCTGTTGGTTGTGCTTTCCTAGGAACAGCAATATCTCCTCTTTCTATCGATGAGCTGGAGCTTCAGGTGTATAGGGAGCAGCCGTGGCTGCAGCAGCAGCAGCAGCAGCCGTCAACTAAGTTGCTGCTTGCTGCTGCTGCTCGTGCTGCTAAAACAGAAGCAAGAAGAACGCAGGAGGCTCTGAGAAAGGCAGAGAAAGCAGCAGCAACAGCAGCAGCAGCAGCAGCAGCTGCTGCTGCTGCTGCTGCGGAGCAGCAAGAAAGCGGAGATCATGAGCAGCACGAAAACCCAGCAGCAGCAGCAGCAGCAGCAGCAGAAGCAGCAGCAGCAGCAGCAGCAAAAAAAAAAGTAGCAGAAAGATATAATGAACTCGCAGCATCCAAAGAGATGGCTGCTCTTTATTTTTATGATGGAGAAAAAGAAAGAAATGAAGAAAATATAAATACACAAACTACAAAATATAAACATAAATGGGGTGTACATACACCTCAGCATAGTCAGCAAGCTGGAGAAGAAGAAGGTATATCTTATTTATATTTATTTATATTTATATTTATTTATATTTATATTTATTTATATTTATATTTATTTATATTTATATTTATTTATATTTATATTTATTTATGTTTATATTTTTTTATATTTATTTTTATGTTTATATTTGTATTTATATAATTTTTATTTATGTTTATATTTATATGAAGATATCGCTCTTGTGCTGTCTCTCTTCTTGCTGCTGCTGCTGTTGTTGCTGCTGCTGCTGCTGTTGCTGTTGCTGCTGTTGCTGCTGCTGCTGTTGCTAGTTGAGCTGCACATACACCTGAATTGCTGCTGCATGCTGAGCTGCATATACACCTGAACTGCTGCTGCATGCTGAGCTGCGTATACACCTGAATTGCTGCTGCATGCTGAGCTGCATATACACCTGAATTGCTGCTGCATGCTGAGCTGCGTATACACCTGAATTGCTGCTGCATGCTGGGGTGTATGTACACCTGAATTGCTGCTGCATGCTGAGCTGCGTATACACCTGAATTGCTGCTGCATGCTGGGGTGTATGTACACCTCATCAGGGTTTCGCTGTTCTTCTTTTTCTTCTTCTCGTTCTTCTCGCGCTCTTTATTTTGGGGGACGGCCAGAAGACTTTATGGACGAGGAAGATAAACAAGTAAATATAAATACAAATATATGCATGCATGCATGCATGCATGCGTGCGAGTGAGTGCATGCATGCATGCATGCATGCATGCGATTGAGTGCTTGCATGCATGCATGCATGCACGCGAGTGAGTGCATGCATGCATGCATGCATGCGTGCATGCGATTGGGTGCTTGCATGCATGCGCTGTTGGCGTGGTTTCTTGTTTCTTCTTCTGCTGCTGCTACTGCTGCTGCTGCTGCTGCTGCTGCTGCTGCTGCTGCTGTTGCTGCTGAGATGCTGCTACTTCGCTGTTTGTTATTCATCAGCTCTGCCTTGGTGTGTGTTGCTGTCTGTTGCTGTTGCTGCTTCTGCTGCTGCTGCTGCTTGTCCTGCTGCTGCTGCTGTTGCTGCTGCTGCTGCTGCTGCTGCTGCTGTTGCTGCTGCTGCTGCAGCACGCAGCGCAGGCAGCCAGGGGTAGGGCTCGTGCGTTGCTAGGTGAAGCAGAAGACTCTGCAGCAGGAGCAGCAGCAGATGCAGCAGCAGCAGCAGCAGCAGCAGCAGCATGGTCTCGCGCTGAGGAGACAGAAGAACTGCCGTTCTTTA
>NW_013571002.1:17065-17358 GCF_000499745.2 Eimeria mitis | reverse complement strand
TGCTGGGGTGTATGTACACCTCATCAGGGTTTCGCTGTTCTTCTTTTTCTTCTTCTCGTTCTTCTCGCGCCCTTTATTTTGGGGGACGGCCAGAAGACTTTATGGACGAGGAAGATAAACAAGTAAATATAAATATAAATATATGCATGCATGCATGCATGCATGCGAGTGAGTGCATGCATGCATGTGTGCATGTGATTGGGTGCTTGCATGCATGCGCTGTTGGCGTGGTTTCTTGTTTCTTCTCCTGCTGCTGCTACTGCTGCTGCTGCTGCTGCTGCTGCTGTTGCTGT
>NW_013571002.1:15279-17049 GCF_000499745.2 Eimeria mitis | reverse complement strand
CTGCTGCTGCTGCTTGTCCTGCTGCTGCTGCTGTTGCTGCTGCTGCTGCTGCTGCTGCTGCTGCTGCTGTTGCTGCTGCTGCTGCAGCACGCAGCGCAGGCGGCCAGGGGTAGGGCTCGTGCGTTGCTAGGTGAAGGAGAAGACGCTGCAGCAGGAGCAGCAGCAGATGCAGCAGCAGCAGCAGCAGCAGCAGCAGCATGGTCCCGCGCTGAGGAGACAGAAGAACTGCCGTTCTTTATCAACGCCAGTGAGAGCAGCAAAAGGAGACAAGCAGCAGCAGCAGCAGCAGCAACAGCACCTGCAGCACAAATATATATAATATCTATATTATATAATATATAAGTTATATATATATTATATGTATACTTTATATATTTTTTTGTATTGTTTTCGGCATTGTTCTCTGTCTCCTGTGTCTCTGTCTCCTTTATTTTTGTCTCTTTGTTGTGTATTTATCTCTGTATTTATTTCTTTTTCTTTTTCTTTTTTTTTGTTTTTTTTGTCTCTTTTTGTTGTGTTTCTTAGCGGCTACCTTCACTAGCCAGCCCCAATGGTGCATGCAGTCGATGCAGCAGCAGCAGTGGATGCGGAGGATAATGAAACGCTTCAGCAGCAGCAGCAGCAGCAGCAGCAGCAGCAGCAGCAGCAACAGCAGCAAGGAGAGACAGCGGGGTGCTGCTGCAACCCGAGGCCCCCAGCTGCCCCCCCACGTTGAGGAGCTGCGGCAGCGGCTGCGAGCGCAGCAGCAGGATAATCCTGCTGCTGCTGCTGCTGCTGCTGCTGCTGCTGCTGCTCCTACCAGCAGCAGCAGCAGCAGCAGCAGCAGTGGTGGAGGGGGGAAGACGACAGGAGACACGAGAGAGTGTGTAGGAGAAGAAGAAGAAACTGCTGCTCTGCTTGCTGCTGAAGCAGCAGCAGCAGCAGCAGCAGATGAGTGGGGATGGGCTGCAGCACAAAGGCTGCTGCGGCTGCAGCCCCGGGGGCCCCTCCGCTGCGGTCTGGGTTTCTATGAGCAGCAGCAGCAGCAGCAGCAGCAGCAGCAGCAGCAGTATGGATCAGCATCCAGCCTTTCTCTCTCCATCCTCCCCCACACAAGCAGCAGCAACAGCAGCAGCAGCAGCAGCAGCAGCAGCAGCAGCAGCAGCTCAGCAGCACAAATACAAAGAAGAGGATTTCTATCAAATTATATTTATGATGATGATGACGATGAAGCAAACAACCACATCTACACAAACACAGAACCATACAGCTTTAGTACCCTTGGGGGCCCCCGTGGGGGGGCCCCCCTGGGGGGGGCCCCCCGCAGCCTTGGGGGCCCCCGGGGGGGCCCCCTGGGGGGCCCCCAGGGGGGGCCCCCGGGGGGCCCCCAGGGGGTATGGGGAGAAGAGGAGATAATAGAAGAGGAGACAGTGCATGCAGGGCGGAGAGAGAGAGAGATAGAAAGAGAAAGAAGAGATAAAGAGAGAAATATAAATATAAATAAAAATATAAATAAAGAAATAAATATAAATATAGGAGAGACAGATGAAGAGATAGATGAAAGAGAATTTATATTAAAATATAATTTCGAGTAAATATATATATTATATTGCATGCATGCTTGCATGCATGCATGCAGCCCCCACACCTAACATGCATGCATCTTACTTCTTTTTTATTTATTTATTTTTTTTTGTTTATTTTTTGTTTAATCAATTACTATCACTCCCTTGTTTATTTGTGTATTTTCGTCTATATTTATTTGTATATTTATATATTTATACGTGTATT
>NW_013571002.1:15085-15254 GCF_000499745.2 Eimeria mitis | reverse complement strand
TATATATATATATATATATATATATATATATATATATATATATATATATATATATACACATATATATACATATATATACATGTATATATTTATATATTCATTTTCATACTTATTTACATGCATATATACATATATATATATATATTGTTATTTATTTATTTATTTATTC
>NW_013571002.1:14220-14948 GCF_000499745.2 Eimeria mitis | reverse complement strand
ATATATTTTTTTTTTTTTTTTTTATTTATTTGTGTTTGTGTTCAGTTTTCCTCTTCCTTCTGTCTCTGCATCTTTTAGTGGATTGCATGAGGAGACAGAAGAAGAGGCGAGAGAGTGTTGGGGTGTATACGCAGCTTCTGCTGCTGCTGCTGCTGCTGCTGCTGCTGATGCTGCTGCTGCTGCTGCTGATGCTGATGGAGAAGGAGGAGACAGCAGAGAGAAGGAGACAGAAGAAGAAACAGAAACAAACAAAAATAAAAATAAAAATAAAAATAAACCAGACAGCAGCTGCATGCAAACAGCAGCAAAAGTAATGAGGGGCAGAGGCTTCAGCAGCAGCAGCGGGGGTATTCTTGCTGCAGCAGGAGCAGCAGCAGCAGCAGAACCATCACCAGAACCAGCAGCAGCAGCAGCAGCAGCAGCAGCAGCAGCAGCAGCAGCAGCAGGAGATGCATGCAACCGGCAGCAGCCGCTATGGGGGGGAGCAGCAGCAGCAACTCGTTTGTCTCTGCTGCAGCAGATAGGAGGAAGAGAGCTGCAGTGGTGTAGAGAGGGTGCAGCAGAAGCAGCAGCAGCAGCAGCAAGACAACCCTCCTGGCTGCAGCAGCACCAGCAGCAGCTGCTGAGGCGCAACCAGCAGCAGCGCATGCAGCAGCAGCTGCAGCAGATGAAACACCGCCTACATTCTCTCTCTCTTCCTTTTGTTTCTCATCCCCCTACACAACAAA
>NW_013571002.1:13918-14083 GCF_000499745.2 Eimeria mitis | reverse complement strand
TATATATATATATATATATATATATATATATATATATATATATTTATATTTATTTATATTTATATTTATGTTTATTTATGTATGTGTGTATATGTATATATATGTCTACATATACAAAACAAACAAATGACTGTCTCTGCATGCAGCAGTATTCTCCTGTAATTA
>NW_013571002.1:8762-9426 GCF_000499745.2 Eimeria mitis | reverse complement strand
AAAAAAAAAAAAAAAAAAAAAAAAAAAAAAAAAAAAAAAAAAAAAAAAAAAAAAATATATTTGTTTCTTTTTGCATGCACGCTAATGAGTACCCAAACAAACAACCAGAAGGGGGTATCTCCCCCTCGTTTTCGTGCTGCAGCAGCAGCAGCAGCAGCAAGCAGCAGCCCCCCCCCTAGCAGCAGCAGCAGCAGCAGCAATCCAAGACAGCAGCACCATAACAACAACAACAAAAGCAGCAGAACCAGCACCAGCACCAGCACCAGCAGCAGCAGCAGCAGCAGCAGCAGCAGCAGTATGCGTGGTACTAGTTCTTCTTCTTTCTCTATCCCCCTAGATACCTCTAAAGAAGCTCGTGATGCTTTTGCTGCAGAATGGAGACAGCTGCAGCAGGAAAATATATCTTCTGCTGATTATTATTTTAACTCTTATGCACATTTCAGTATTCACGAAGAAATGATCAAAGACACTGTACGCACCAGTAAGTACTCATATATTTGCTGCTGCTGCTGCTGCTGCTGCTGCTGCTGCTGTTGCTGCTGCTGCTGCTGTTGCTGCTGCTGCTGCTGCTGCTGCTGCTGTTGCTGCTGTTGCTGCTGTGTTGCTGCTGCTGCTGTTGTTGCTGCTGTGCTGCTGCTCTTCCTCCTCCTCCCGCTGCTCTTCC
>NW_013571002.1:8205-8720 GCF_000499745.2 Eimeria mitis | reverse complement strand
AAAAAAAAAAAAAAAAAAAAAAAAAATAAAATAAAATAAAATATGTGTGTGTGTGTATAAGCAGGCAGCTACCAGCGTGCAATCCTAGAGAACAGCCACTTATTCCGAGACAAAGTGGTGTTGGATGTGGGGTGTGGTACGGGTATATTATCTTTGTTTGCTTTGCATGCGGGGGCTCGTGTTGTGGTGGGTGTAGAGAGTAGCGAGATAGTGGATATTGCATGCAGTATTGGGGCTTTGAACGGCTATAAGGTAAACAAAGAACGTTTATTTTTTATAAAAAAAAAAGCAGAGGAGATAGATTTATCTTTATATAATATAAATAAAGTCGATATTATTATATCTGAATGGATGGGCTATTTTCTTCTTTATGAGGGAATGCTTAATACTGTTCTTCTTTGTAGAGATAAATGGCTAAATAAAGAGACAGGGATCATATTCCCCGATAAAGCTAAACTTTATATTGCGGCGATCGAAGATGCAGAGTATAAAGTAAGTTTAGTTTCTCTCTTTCT
>NW_013571002.1:7728-8105 GCF_000499745.2 Eimeria mitis | reverse complement strand
ATGGATGGGCTATTTTCTTCTTTATGAGGGAATGCTTAATACTGTTCTTCTTTGTAGAGATAAATGGCTAGATAAAGAGACAGGGATTATCTTCCCCGATAAAGCTAAACTTTATATTGCCGCGATTGAAGATGCAGAGTATAAAGTAAGTTTATTTTATTTTAAGTTTATTTTATTTTATTTTATTTTATTTTATTTTATTTTATTTTATTTTTTTTTTTCTTTTTTTTTTGTATTTTTATGTATGGTTTATGTATGTATCATCTTCCCCGATAAAGCTAAACTTTATATTGCTGCTATCGAAGATGCAGAGTATAAAGTAAGTTTATTTTATTTTGTTTTATTTTATTTATTTTTTTTGTTTTTTTTTTTGTATT
>NW_013571002.1:7035-7628 GCF_000499745.2 Eimeria mitis | reverse complement strand
TTTTTTTTTGTATTTTATACATGTATATATATATATATATATATATATATATATATATATTATATGTGGATTATCTTCCCCGATAAAGCTAAACTTTATATTGCCGCTATTGAAGATGCAGAGTATAAGGTAAGTTTATTTTATTTTATTTTATTTTATTTTATTTTATTTTATTTTATTTTGTTTTATTTTTTTATTTTTTTCTTTTTTTGTATTTTTATGTATGGTTTATGTATGTATCATCTTTCCCGATAAAGCTAAACTCTATATTGCGGCGATTGAAGATGCAGAGTATAAGGTAAGTTTATGTTATTTTATTTTATTTTATTTTTTCTTTTTTTTTTTTATATTTTATATGGGTTTTTTCGTGTATATATATATATATTATATGTGTATCATCTTTCCTGATAAAGCTAAACTTTATCTAGCTGCCATCGAAGACGCAGAGTATAAGGTATTTCTCTCTATTTTTATTTTATTTTATTTTATTTTATTTTATTTTATTTTATTTTGTTTTATTTTTTTTTTCTTTTTTTTTTGTATTTTTATGTATGTTTTATGTATGTATCATCTTTTCTGATAAAGCTAAACTC
>NW_013571002.1:6663-6902 GCF_000499745.2 Eimeria mitis | reverse complement strand
ATAAAGCTAAACTTTATCTTGCTGCTATTGAAAACTCAGAGTATAAGGTAATTTGTTTATTTTTATTTTTATTTTTTTTTTTATGTTTTATATATGTTGTAGTGAATATTTTCGTGCTGTTGATATTTATATATATTATTTATATTTATTTATTTTTATTCATATTTATTTATTTATATTTTTATTTATTTATTTATTTATTTATAGGAGGAGAAGATAAGGGTACTGGAACAATGTAT
>NW_013571002.1:5845-6322 GCF_000499745.2 Eimeria mitis | reverse complement strand
TTTTTTTTTTTTTTTTTTATGTTTTATATGTGTTGTAGTGAGTATTTTCGTGCTGTTGATATTTATTTATATTATTTACGTTTATTTTTATTTATATTTATTTATTTATATTTATATTTATTTATTTATTTATTTATAGGAGGAGAAGATAAGGGTACTGAAACAGTGTATACGGCTTTGATTTCTCTTGTGTAAAGAAATGTATATCTCTCCCTCTTTCTCTATTTTTTTTTTATTTTTTTTTTCTTTCTTTCTTCATTTATTTATATTTATTTTTATTTATATTTATATTTATTTATTTATTTATTTTTATTTATAGGAGGAGAAGATAGGGTACTGGAACAATGTATACGGCTTTGATTTCTCTTGTGTAAAGAAATGTATATCTCTCCCTCTTTCTCTATTTTTTTTTATTTTTTTTTCTTTCTTTCTTTATTTATTTATATTTATTTATTTATTTATTTATTTATTTATTTA
>NW_013571002.1:5054-5783 GCF_000499745.2 Eimeria mitis | reverse complement strand
TTTTTTTTTCTTTCTTTCTCTATTTATTTATTTATTTATATTTATATTTATTTATTTATTTATTTATTTTTATTTTTATTTATTTATAGGAGGAGAAGATAGGGTACTGGAACAATGTATACGGCTTTGATTTCTCTTGTGTAAAAAAATGTATATCTCTCCCTCTTTCTCTATTTTTTTTTTATTTTTTTTTTCTTTCTCTATTTATTTATTTATTTATATTTATATTTATATATTTATTTATTTATATTTATTTTTATTTATTTATAGGAGGAGAAGATAGGGTACTGGAACAATGTATACGGCTTTGATTTCTCTTGTGTAAAAAAATGTATTATGGAGGAGCCCATCGTAGATACAGTTGATGAGGCCGCGGTAGCCACCAACGCCTGCTGCGTGCTGGTAATATATAAATAAATAAATAAATATAAATAAATAAATAAATATATTTATAAATATAAATAAATAAATAAAAATATATTAATTAGGGTGTATAGTACTAGTACTGCTGCTGATAGATACAGTTGATGAGGCCGCGGTAGCCACCAACGCTTGCTGCGTGCTGGTAATATATAAATAAATAAAAATAAATAAATAAATAAATATAAATAAATAAATATAAATATAAATAAATATAAATAAATAAATATAAATAAATATAAGCATAAATATTTTGTATGTATTTAGTGTATAATACAGCTGAAAGAGTAGCTGCTAGACTATCGTAGA
>NW_013571002.1:4575-4954 GCF_000499745.2 Eimeria mitis | reverse complement strand
AGCAGCAACAGCAGCAGCAGCAGCAGCAGCAACAGCAGCAGCAGCAGCAACAGCAACAGCAGCAGCAGCAACAGCAGCAGCAGAAAGAATAGAGACACTATATTCTTAATATGTTATTATTATATTTTATTTTTTATAATTATATATATATATCAATATATTTATAAATAAAAAGTTTTATTTTATTTTATACAAACAAATAAATAAATAAATAAATAAATACATATACATATATATAAACAAAAGTTTTATTTTATTTTATTTTATTTTATTTTATTTTATTTTATTTTTTTTATATTTTGTGTTGCAGGAGATAGACCTGGCTACATGCAAGCCCGAGGACCTAAACTTTTGTTCTGCTTATCACATACAAATGAAG
>NW_013571002.1:4191-4375 GCF_000499745.2 Eimeria mitis | reverse complement strand
TAAACCCTAGATAATACATATATATATATATATATATATATATATATATATTCTGTTGTGGTTTTTATTTGGGGTGTTTATGCGGTGTATGGATACAAATGTATATATACACCTCTTTTTGTTCTCCTTTGTATTATACATTATCTGTTTTATATATATAATATATAATATGTAATATATATAG
>NW_013571002.1:2496-4180 GCF_000499745.2 Eimeria mitis | reverse complement strand
TATATATATATAATATATATATATATATATATATATATATATATATATATATATATATATATATATACGGTTTGTAGTGTGTTTCAATATTGTTTAGTGTTTTTAGTGTTTTTAGGGTTTTTTAGGGTTTTCTAAGGTTTCGTGTTTCCTAGGGTTTTCTAGGGTTTAGGGTTTCGTGCTTCCTAGGGTTTAGGGTTTTCTAGGGTTTCGTGTTTCCTAGTGTTTCGTATTTTCTAGGGTTTAGGGTTTTCTAGGGTTTTCTAGGGTTTGCGTTTAGGTGGCGTGGTTTGACGTGATATTTAGCAAGTGCCACAAGCCCGTGGTGCTGAGCACATCTATACTGTTTCATGTTTCCTACTGTTTCTTGTTTCCTAGGGTTTAGGGTTTTCAAGGGTTTAGGGTTTTCTAGGGTTTAGGGTTTTCTAGGGTTTATGGTTTGTTCTTAGGTTGCGTGGTTTGACGTGATATTTAGCAAGTGCCACAAGCCCGTGGTGCTGAGCACCTTTATACTGTTTCATGTTTCCTTCTGTCTCGTGTTTCCTAGGGTTTAGGGTTTAGGGTTTTCTAGGGTTTGTGGTTTGCGGTGTATACACAGGTGGCTTGGTTTGACGTGATATTTAGCAAGTGCCACAAGCCCGTGGTGCTGAGCACATCTATCCTGTTTCATATTTCCTATTGTTTCGTGTTTCCTAGGGTTTAGGGTTTCATGTTTCGTGTTTTCTAGGGTTTAGGGTTTAGCGTTTCCTAGGGTTTAGGGTTTAGGGTTTTCTAGGGTTTGCGGTGTATACACAGGTGGCTTGGTTTGACGTGATATTTAGCAAGTGCCACAAGCCCGTGGTGCTGAGCACATCTCCTTCTGGGCGTTACACGCACTGGAAGCAAACAGTATTTTATATGGAGGATGTTTTGGTGGGGGAGACAGGAGACGAGATAAAGGGACTGATCGCCGTAAAAAAAAATAATAAAAACCCTAGAGACCTCGATATTAAACTTTCGTATCAGTTCTTCAATAAACATACTCTTACACCCATCAGAAATACACAGTTCTATAGACTCAGATAATATATTTATTTATTTATATATTTATATATATTTATATATTTGTGTTTATATATGGAGAGAGAGAGAGAGAGAGGGAGAGGGAGAGAGAGAGAGAGAGAGGGAGAGGGAGAGAGAGAGAGATAGGGGGGCAGCAGCAACCTGCTGCAACCAATGCTGCTGCTGCTGCTGCTGCGGGAGCTGCAGCAGCAACAGCAGCAGCAGCAGCAGCAGTAGCAGCAGCAGCAAGAGGAGGAGGAGCAGGAACAATAACAGAGAGAAAGGGGGCTCCTTATGTATCATGTGCTGTGTATATATGAATACGCTGCGCATGCAACCAGCCCCAAAACTTTTATACACCCCACGCATGCATGCATGCATGCATGCATGCATGCATGCATGCATGCATGCATGCATAGACACAGGGTGGGGTTTGGGGCTGGTGGTGGGGTTGTTGTTATTGAGGAGGGAGAGAGGACCGCCGGTTGCTGTATATAGCTTATTTCTTTGTTTTGTTTATTCTTATAACAATAAACAAAAAGTAAATCAATATAATTATATAAATAAATAAAAAAATAATTTATCGTAAAATATATATTTAATAATATAGAGATAGATGGTGGTTTTCTTTTTTGTTTTTTTTTTA
>NW_013571002.1:1759-2396 GCF_000499745.2 Eimeria mitis | reverse complement strand
GTTTATTCTTATAACAATAAACAAAAAGTAAATCAATATAATTATATAAATAAATAAAAAAATAATTTATTGTAAAATATATATTTAATAATATAGAGATAGATGGTGGTTTTCTTTTTTGTTTTTTTTTTTTTATTGTTGTTAGTTCTACTCTTATTATTTACTATTGTTACTGTCTAGGGTTTAGGGTTTAGGGTTTAGGGTTTAGGGTTTTTATTATTATTATTATTTATTATTATTATAGGGTCGTTGCTATTGCTGATAGTGTGACGCCTACGCAGAATTAGGGTTTAGGGTTTAGGGTTTAGGGTTTAGGGTTTAGAGTTTAGGGTTTAGGGTTTAGGGTTTAGGGGCTTTCGGATGGTGTGGTGTAGAGAGCAGCAGGACAAAACCACTATAATATTTTTATTTTTATTTTATTTAATTTTTATTTTTTAATTTTTTTGTTTTTTATATATTTGTATATATTACATAAGCCATGAGCAGGGGCTTACGCAGTCTATTGTAGTTCTTCTTTTTATTTTTATTTATAAATATATCAGTAATTTATTTAATATATTTTAATATAATATTTAATTAAAAAAAAGATACAGTTCACACAAAAACAAGAAAAAGAAACAACAAACGCTGCTGCATT
>NW_013571002.1:360-1659 GCF_000499745.2 Eimeria mitis | reverse complement strand
TTATAGGGTCGTTGCTATTGCTGATAGTGTGACGCCTACGCAGAATTAGGGTTTAGGGTTTAGGGTTTAGAGTTTAGGGTTTAGGGTTTAGGGGCTTTCGGATGGTGTGGTGTACAGAGCAGCAGAACAAAACCACTATGATATTTTTATTTTTATTTTATTTAATTTTTATTTTTTATTTTTTTTGCTTTTTTATATATTTGTATATATTACATAAGCCGTGAGCAGGGGCTTACGCAGTCTATTGTAGTTCTTCTTTTTATTTTTATTTATAAATATATAAATAATTTTATTAATATATTTTAATATAATATTTAATTAAAAAAAAGATACGGCTCACACAAAAACAAAAAAAAAAAAGAAATAACAAACGCTGCTGCGTACATACATGGGTTTCAGGTGTATAGACACCCCAAACGGTAGATATTTTATGCGATAGAGAGCTGAAATAAAAACATAAGAGTAATTAAAAAAGACAAAAAGAACATAAAATAAAATGGTTTTAAATATATATATTTATTTATGCATTTATTTTTGAGTTTCTTTACAACAAGAAGAAGGAAGCTGCTGATATGTGGTTGGTGGTCCGTTGGGGTGTACAGGCAGCTCTGCATGCAGCAGAGAGATGATATTTATAGAGATTCTGTGTATTTTTTGTATTTATAAATGAAAAAATATAAATTATTTAATATTTAAAATATATTTATAACAGAATTTGTTCTTATTTTAGCCTCTCTAGGGGGGTAGCTGCTGCAGCGCGTTGCTGAGGTGTACATACACCTCAAGGGTGAGGCGGCTCTGCTTTCTGTTTCTGTTTGTGTTGCTGAGTACATACTTCATTTCCCTTTTATTTATTCTTTTTATTCTTTTCTTTTTCTTTTTTTATAAATTTATACACATGATTGAGGGAATTATATGCAGCTCTCCCTCTCTACCCATACTACTACACCAGCAGCATCACTGGGGGCCCCGTCTTACCCTGGTGTTTAGGGGGCCCCCCGTTTCTTGAAAGCAGCAGCAGCAGCAGCAGCAGCAGCAGCAGCAACAGCAGCAGCAGCAGCAGGAGCAGCAGCAGCAGCAACAACAACAACACCAGCAGCAGCAGCAGCAGCAGCAGCAGCAGCAGCGAATACACTTACTCTTTTCTTCTTCTTTCTGGGGTGTACATACACCTCACGGCGGTACAGCGACAGCAACATCTTTATATTAAAACAATCTAAACACTAATTCATTTTATACTCTATAACTATCCACAAAAAAAACAAAAAAAACAAAAAAAAACAAAAAAAATAAACAAAA
>NW_013571002.1:0-260 GCF_000499745.2 Eimeria mitis | reverse complement strand
GCAGCAGCAGCAGCAGCGAATACACTTACTCTTTTCTTCTTCTTTCTGGGGTGTACATACACCTCACGGCAGTACAGCGACAGCAACATTTTTATATTAGAACAATCTAAACACTAATTCATTATATACTCTATAACTATCCACAAAAAAAACAAAAAAAACAAAAAAAAACAAAAAAAAATAAACAAACACACTCAGATATTTCAGGTGTATAGGCAGCTCCTCTTCTTCTGCTAGCCACCATGGCCTCCCGTCCCCGT
>NW_013571001.1:7591-7844 GCF_000499745.2 Eimeria mitis | reverse complement strand
TACCGTATTGATGGTTTACAAGATCTATTGCTGCTGCTGCTCTGCTGCTGAAGAGTTCTCCTAATCTTTCTACAGTTTTTGCATCTGCTGTTAGGCGGTTACGAAAATGAGAAAGACGAGCAGCAAACAAAGTTACTGCGGTTTTGTGCCTGCACACAAACCCTAAACCCTCATAAACCCTAATAAACCCTAAACCCTCATAAACCCTAAACCCTAGATAGTAAACAATGGGGTTTTGGGTGTAGAGGGGGTA
>NW_013571001.1:4448-7573 GCF_000499745.2 Eimeria mitis | reverse complement strand
AAAAAAAAAAAAAAAAAAAAAAAAAAAAAAAAAAAAAAAAAAAAAAAAAAAAAAAAAAAAAAAGATAGTCATGTTTTGGGGCGCAGCATACACAAACCCTAAACCCTAAACCCTAAACCCTAAACCCTAAACCCTAAACCCTAAAACAAAATAAAAGATTACTTGTTTAGTTCTTCATCGAGAAGAAGTTTAGTGTTATCTATAAATAAATAAAATAAAACAAAATAAATAAATAAATAAAACAAAATAAAATAAATAAAAAAAATAAATAAATAAAAAGAAAAAATAAATAAACTAAATAAAATAAATAAAATAAAAAAAGCTTACTTGTTTAGTTCTTCATCGAGGAGAAGTTTAGTATTATCAATAAATAAATAAATAAAGTAAATAAATAAAAAATAAATAAAACAAAACAAAATAAAATAAACAAAATAAAATAAACAAAATAAAATAAACAAAATAAAATAAATAAAATAAATAAAATAAATAAAATAAAAAAGCTTACTTGTTTAGTTCTTCATCGAGAAGAAGTTTAGTATTATCTAGCGTATCTCTGTTGCTGATGGTGGTGTCTTTGTCTTCTTTTTTATCTGCTGCTGCTGCTGCTGCTGCTGCAGCACCAAGCAGCAGCTTTGCTTCCTCAGCTAAAGAAGATATTCTATCTGCTGCTGCAGCAGCAGCATCAACTGCTGCTGCTGCTTGCTGCTGCTTCAGACCCTCCATAATAGCCGCTGCACCCTTTCTCCCTCTGTCTGCTGCTGCTGCTGCTGCTGCTGCTGCTGCTGCTGCTGTTGGTGGTGGTGCTGCTGCTGGTGTTGCTCCTCCTGCTGCTCCTGCTGCTGCTGCTGCTGCTGCTGCACCTCTACCTGCTGCAGCAGCAGATGCTATTTCTTCATCCTCATCTTCTTCTGCGTCTGCTGCTGCTGCTGCTGCTGCTTCTGCTGCTGCTGCTGCAGCAGCAGATACAGAAGGAAAAGCAGCATCAATAAGAGAGGGGTGTATTGCTGCTGCAGCAGTTTCATCTATTGCTGCTTCATCTGCTGCTTCTGCTGCTGCTGCTTCTGCTGCTGCTGCTGCTGCTGTTCCTCCTCCTCTTGAAGACCCTCCTGCTGCAGCAGCAGCAGCAGCAGCAGCAGCAGCAGCAGCAGCAAACCCATCATCATCAGAATTTATTTCATCGTCTTCTTCGTCTTCATCTGTCTCTTCTTCTTCATCTTCTGTCTCTTCTTCTTCTTCCTCTGCTGCTGCTGCTGCTGCTGCTGCTGCTGCTGCATCTGCTGCTGCTGCATCTGCTGCTGCTGCATCTGCTTCCTCTTCTTCGTCTTCTCCTGCTGCTGCTGCTTCTCCTGCTGCTCCTGCTGCTGCTGCTGCTGCTGCTGCTGCGTCTTTGGGTCGACGCTTAGGCAGCTCCAGCAGCTCATCTGCTGCAGCAGCAAAGTTGCTGTTTGTTGCTGCTGCAGCAAGCAGCAGCAGCAGCAGCAGCAGCAGCAGATACTGCTGCACAGCTGAAGGCCAAATCATCTCCACTGTTTTTGTTGTTCTTTTTCTGCTGCTGCTGCTGCTGCTGCTGCTGCTACTGCTGCTGCTGCTGCTGCTGCAGCAGGGAACCCTTTAGGCCCGAGGGCGAGAAGACAGAGCTGCTGCTGCCGCTGCTGCTGCTGCTGCTGCTGCTGCTGCTGTGCTGCTGCTGCTGCTGCTGCAGTTACATCCTGGACACTGTGATCCCGGCGGGTGCTTTGCTGCTGCTGCTGCTGCTGCTGCTGCTGCTGCTGCTTCTGCTGCTGTTGCAGTTGGTATTGTTGCTGCCGCTGCTGCTGCCGCTGCTGCCGCTGCTGCTGCTGCTGCTGCTGCTGCTGTGACAGCAGCAAACGAGTAGAGAAGATAAAAATAAATAAAAAGAAAATTAAAAAGAAGAAGGGGAGAGGGTGTGAAGAGGCAGGTGCTGGAGAGCGCTCCAGCCCTAAACCCTAAACCCTAAACCCTAAACCCTAAACCCTAAACCCTAAACCCTCAGCGAATCAATCCAAAGAAATACAACAAAACATAAAATATATATTTATATAAAAGATGATAGCAGCAGCAACTCCTACAGCAACAAATTCATCTGCTGCTGCTGCTGCTGCTGCTGCTGCTGTTTGCTGCTGGTAGCCAGCTCCTGTCGTATCGAGACCCTAAACCCTAAACCCTAAACCCTAAACCCTAAACCCTAAACCCTAAAATATTGATGAACAAAGAAAAAGTAAAACCCTTTTTTATATAGTTATTAGAGCAGATACACAAACCTTCTATCAAATTAGGGTTTAGGGTTTAGGGTTTAGGGTTTAGGGTTTAGGGTTTAGGGTTTACATACACGGAACAACGGGGGGCGTAGCTGCGACACAAACCCTAAACCCTAAACCCTAAACCCTTTACTTGTTTTTTTTCTTTTTATGTTTTACTCTGCATATTCTAAACCCTAAACCCTAAACCCTAAACCCTAAACCCTAAACCCTAGTGTTGTTCTCTCTCTCCCTCCAACCCCAACACCGGGGATCGCTCCCCCCCACCCGATCCCTTCTCCTTGCAGACCTAGGGTTTAGGGTTTAGGGTTTAGGGTTCTAGGGTTTAGGGTTTAGGGTTTAGGGTTTAGGGTTTGTGTGTCACACTATGCCGCGGCCTGCTCTCGGGTCGAGGGCCCCCGCCCCCCAGACACACCGCCTCAAAGAAGCAGCAGCAGCAGCAGCAGCAGCAGCAGCAGCAACAGCAGCAGCAACAGGAGCAGCAGCAACAGAGGGAAAGGCAACAACGGCAACACCAGCAGCAGCAGCAGCAGCAGCTGCTGCTGCTGCTGCTGCTGCTGCAGGTGCTGCAGCAGCGGATGAAAACACAGCAGCATGTCACAATGCAGCAGCAGCAGACGCAGCAGCAGAGGCAGCAGCAGCAGCAGCAGCAGCAGCAGACACAGCAGCAGACACAGCAGCAGCAGCAGCAGCAGGCACAGCAGCGACAGCAGCAGAAACAGCAGCAGCAGCAGCAGCAGCAGCAGCAGCAGCAGATGAAGAAAGTATCTGGATGGCATATACAGCAGCAGAACAGTTTTCTGGTTTTGCATATAATGATTTATTTGCTGCTGATTTTAACCTGCT
>NW_013571001.1:3974-4193 GCF_000499745.2 Eimeria mitis | reverse complement strand
GAACAGTTTTCTGGTTTTGCATATAATGATTTATTTGCTGCTGATTTTAACCTGCTGCAGCAGCAGCAGCTGCTGCTGCAGCAGCAGCAGCAGCAGGAGCTGCAGCAGCAGCAGCAGCAGCAGCAGCAGCAGCAGCAGCAAACCGAATACGAAACTCCCGCTGCTCTTCTTGGGGGCCCCTCACCCCTCTTAGGGGGCCCCTCTGCCGCATACCCACAC
>NW_013571001.1:1417-1785 GCF_000499745.2 Eimeria mitis | reverse complement strand
GCGTGCTGCTGCTGCAGCAGCTGCTGCATGCATCTCCCAATAGGCGGATCTCTCTTTGGGGGGCTCTATCACACCCTTGGCTTGCTGCTGCTGCTGCTGCTGTTGCTGCTGCAGATCCAGCAGACTTGTGTGCATGCAGCAGCAGCAGCAGCAGCAGCAGCTGCAGCAGCAACAGCAGCTGCAGCATCAGCTGCAGCAGCTTCAGCAGCAGCAGCAGCAGCAGCAGCAACAGCAGCAGCAGCTGCAGCAGCTTCAGCAGCAGCAGCAGCAGCAGCAGCAACAGCAGCAGCAGCTGCAGCAGCAGCTGCAGCAGCAGCAGCAGCAGCAGCAGCAGCAGCAAGTGTGCTGCAGCAGAATGGATACAGGAA
>NW_013571001.1:0-238 GCF_000499745.2 Eimeria mitis | reverse complement strand
AAGTTCTCCCTTTATCAAGGGTTTAGGGTTTAGGGTTTTAAGGGTTTAGGGTTTTAAGGGTTTAGGGTTTAGGGTCTTAAGGGTTTAGGGTTTAGGGTTTATTTGCTGGCGAACAAAACAATATTTGTTTTATATACTTTTATATACTTTTATCTATCTATATATAAGTATATATATACACACACATATATATATATATATATATATATATATATATATATATATATATATATATATA
>NW_013571000.1:6521-7487 GCF_000499745.2 Eimeria mitis | reverse complement strand
AAGGGATGCTCTGCTGGGAGCGTTTCTTTCTCGCGGGAGACTCTGGTGACTCAGTCCCTCATATCTCAGCTACGGGGTGTTCTCAAGAGGCAAAAAAGGACACCTTCGGGAGGTCATGACATGGTGCCTTCCACAGCAGCATTGGGGACAACTCCGGGAACTAATGAACCAGATACTTTTGGCGATAGCCTAGCAGACGAAGAGTGGAGCGCGTGCGATGTTGTTGAAGGGCCAAGCTGTGCTGCAGATGCACCAACCTGGGTGGCAGCTCCCCCAGACTTGGGAGATAGTGAAGTGGATGATTCGAATGGGCAGAAGGGAACCTCCACGTAGTATTGTGACGGTAAAGTCACTGGTCAATCCGAAGGACCGGATATTTGGGCTTCTTCACGCTCAGATGGAGCAGGCTTGCTTTGCTTGGATTGAACGACTTTTTCTTGTAGTGTACAAGTCTCGAGCTCTGAGGTTGGCAGCTTCTCTTGGCCGGTTCATAGACCTACTACGTATCATTTAGTTTGCTATTTCGCAGGTCTTTCTGAGCGNGCTTCTCTTGGCCGGTTCATAGACCTACTACGTATCATTTAGTTTGCTATTTCGCAGGTCTTTCTGAGCGCTTAGTTTGTCTAGAGTAGTTGCAGTTGCACGGGGGAACTGCTGTAGCTTGTTTTGTGCCTGTGGAACAGCCGCGGCTCTTACTGGCCTGTTTTCTTCAATCATTTGCAGTTTGAACTACGCATTTGTCAGCAGTGTTGGATCGCTCAAGTATGTTTTCTGCTCAAAAGGCATCATAAACAGGGGCGACCCGCCCACTACTTGCTTGCGATGCTGCTTTCCGGTTTCATGAAGTAGCCCTGTTCCTTTTGCAGAAATAGTAACCGAATCCTTCAGGGGAGAGTAGTTCCCGCAAAAACACTGAAAAGCAGTTAATAGCATACATGCTGGCCATTCCAAAGGATCTCCAGCTTG
>NW_013571000.1:1988-6406 GCF_000499745.2 Eimeria mitis | reverse complement strand
GCTGGGCATGGTAGCAATGGCATTTGTAAAAAACAACATTCCCAACTCGCATTTTAGCAAATGCGTTGAAAAAAAGAACATTCCCAACTGGCAATATAACAAATGCGTTACAGCAGGGTAGAGAAGATTACATCTCCAGGAAGGACGTCTGCCTGGGTCTGTTGCAAATCCAGTACGTCATTGGCGTTCGCTGCGAATCCAGTCAACACAGTGTACGACACAGTGCTTAGAGTGCAACACGAACCCTAGAGGATTTGCTTGCGTGGTAGTCGAGATTCAGGTAAATAAGCCTTAGGCAAGCTTACCGCGACAAGATTGGAGTTCAAGAGAGGCAGGATCTTCAGCTGTGGCGTCCCGTTCCTTTAGTTTGCCAGCCTCAGCCAGCATGTGGTTTTGCTCCTCCTGTGACGAGTGCCACGAGCACTCAAAAGCCTCGATGCTATCGTTCCACTTATTTATTTGTTTTGAGGTTTCACCTTCTTTTACCCATTGGAGGTAAGCTTTGTACAGACCCTTTGCGTCCTCTTTACGGATTGCCAGGATTTTCTTAAGAAAGCTGAAAAGAATTCCTGTAACATCTGCTGTTGGAGTTTTCACATTCTTTAGTGCGACCCGTAGAAACCTCACTCCTAGACCTGCGCATTCAGTAGCAGCCGTCACTTCAGTCTGGATTTTCCTCGTCGTCAAGCAGGGAAACTGGATCTAACGGTATCTGGCTAAAGATCCTACCTCGAAGCTTCATGCATTGGTGGAGCTCCATCATTCCACGGTACTTTGTTCCTTGAGAAAGCAAGTCCAATTTCGATTTTCCCTTGCAAGCATCAGCTAGTTCGCGACCAGATTCTGAAAGCTGGGAATACGTCTTGCCGGTGGCAAATCCGTAGACTAGGCCTAGCCCTAGTTCATCTGCAATTTTGGATATTTTCGTTTTGTCTTTGTCGAGTAAAGACCAGTACTTATGCCTCACCACGCTGGTATCTTTACAACCAGCCTTGATATCCTTCGTTATCGTTGTCATCGGGTCCATACCTACGATAACGCAGTCAGACATGGCATGGACCTGCAAGGCTACTTGCAGAAAGTCTCTGCTATAATTTTTATGTTAAACAGCTCAGCTCTCGGCCACAGCACCTGCGAGGTCGCCCTACCATGGTTAAAGATCGTAAGTGTCTGGTACTGTCTAGCCCGGCGGAAAGCTTCCTCAACTTTGCTGGGCGGAAGGTCTATATGGTGCTGGCTGCCATTCGCCCACATGGCGAGGATAAGCTTGGCGAAGTCATGGCCAACCTTGTGGTGCACTGTATTCTCTGAAACTTTTTCTCTGGATCTCCTTTTAAAAATACGTCGGATCCTTTTCTTGACCTTTTCGATCTTTCCTGTTGTTTTGTGACCAAAGCCTCCCATGAACCTTTCAATGAATTTCCTAGCATTTGCGGTCATTTGCTGCACAGCCTTTTTATACAGTTTTCGTTCAAATAGCCTGCCGGAAAAAACGGATACGGCCTCCTTCCATCCCTTGTTTGCGTGTTCTTCAACTTCAACTCGCAGGAATAAAGCTGAAGAAATAAAAAATTGCACGAACACTTAGAAGACTGATCAACAGCCCGCTTCCAGGCGCTAGTCCCAGCTTCAAAATGCCCTGGCTAGCTTAATTCGCACGGGTACACATACATCATTTTAGGTTAATGCATCCACTAGCTGCAGCGCAGACGCACCTATGCGAATAGCCAGCNTACACATACATCATTTTAGGTTAATGCATCCACTAGCTGCAGCGCAGACGCACCTATGCGAATAGCCAGCGAGGCGAAAGGTCCGAAGATCTTGCAAAGCGCTTCAGTGTCATCTGCAACATGACAAGAAAGTAGCCTAAAGAAAGCAGAAAAAGCCGTGGATCCCTTGGCTAGCTTGCGCAATTTTTTGCTGTTCTGCAAGTTAGCTCCTGCGATGCTTGCATGGTGCCGGAGATCCGTTGCCACACTCAGCGCCAACAGTTGGAGGTGTGGTAGCCCGAGTCCGGTCATCCTGTGGGCTCCTTGTACGGGCTCCACGGCGTCCTTTGTTAAGAAGTCCGCCACACACGAAAGCTCTTCTGCCTCTTCTCCAAGGTCTCTGGGGATTGCTTCTGAGCTGACAATGCGAGCTAGTCGCCACACCTGTCCCCCCAATAGGTCTAAGTAGGGGAGTGCATCAGCAGCCGAAAAGTTTGACAAGCGAGCAACTGCAAAACGAAGACATACGAATGAGCAACTGGAAANGCATCAGCAGCCGAAAAGTTTGACAAGCGAGCAACTGCAAAACGAAGACATACGAATGAGCAACTGGAAACATGACCACCCGAAAAGGTAACAACAAGCATATGAAAAACGTGAAAAACATGTGCGACAACTAAGACAGTTGACTACGAATATACGAAAAGAATTCCCCCGTCAATGTGCTTGCACGATTTGCCAGGTGCTGCATAAATACCATCTCCTGCAAGGATGTAATCCTTTGCAATAGATTTTCTTTTTATAAGCCGCGAGTCGAACCAGAAGTTTCTTTTCATGACACCACTCATGCAACGTGCGTCGCATTCGCCCAAGTACCCAGGTGCCAACTGTCCTGTTGTAAGCACAGAAGCGGAAATTGCACCTGGAAATAGTGAAATAAACACCTGGAAAATATATAAGAAAATAAGAGGGTGTTGTCTGCTACATGATGTAGCTGTGAGTTGCTTGCCTTGTTTCGAAACGCAGTCATTTGCAAGAGCCTCGCGGTCGTTCGCAATATCCGAGGACAAAACTGAGCACAATGACACGAAAAATGGTATACTCGTTTTTGTTGGAACAATAAAACCTCCAGAATGCTTTTGGCTGCTGGGCCTCGTCGAAAAGCTGAGACGAAGCGCCGTACCAACTGCAACTGCGAGCTGAACGGCGTGCCTGTGGGGTCAGGCCCGAACATACCCAGCTGCGACCAGTCGCTTCTCATCCTCTCCCATACGTTCACACACTGTGGAATAACAAGATGAGAGGGACTGACTGTCCCCGGAAAGACGAATGCCGCGGCAGATCTGCATTGGTTTTCAAGGACTGAGTGCAATGTGTCTTCGCCTTGTATCTCAACAGCTTCAAACATAGCATTCTCGATGACTCGCCAGACGAGCTCGCTACCGGTGCCGTATAGATTCTTGTGTGTTAGGGGCCTGCAGCCCTCCAGGGCAGTGTAGCCTCGAATTAACTGAAGTATTTCAAAGGCTGCATAGCAAATGGCACACGCTACATGGATGTAGGTATGGCTCAGAGCGCACAACCAGTATTTCCGAGTGAAGTGCAGAAACTGTGCAGTATTGATCAGCTCACCTTTTACTGCGGAGTCTGAGGTGTATATATTGCTCATCTCCGCTGGATCCGGCTTACGCCGTTCCTTTCCGGGCTCCTGAAGCGGGCTCGCTTTGATGCCAGGCAGTTGTCTCATGGCTTCTACAAACCACACAACTAAAACAGTTGAGGGGACGCAGGAGACAAAGCAGCATCTAGAGGAGTAAACTGGAGATTAATAAACTCTACATGCTGTGCGATGAAGGGCTTACAATGAAAATAGTCGGAGGTTTTCATGGCAGCCTGCAAATAACGAGGGTCGCCTGTCTCTAAAGTTTTCTGGAAGGCGTCTCTGACCCCGGCCAACTCGAATATCTCCTCCATATCTTCCAAAAGACTAGGATCCTCATCACTCAAATTTCTGAGCTCGTTTCTTAACACTTTGTCAGTTATTAATCTGTATTCTGTAAGACAGGCATGGAGGGAGTACAGCTTGGCATCAGAATTCAGCCGCTCCCATCGATAATACATGCTTAACGATGGGTGACCCAGAAGGGCAAATCCTACTTTCTTTTATTGTGAGGAGCAGACGGTCTCGCGGAACGTTTGTTCTCTCCCCGTCCTTCTCCACGATGTATTCATCTCCTTGTACACCAACGACTTGGTACTCGCCACGCTGCACAATGGTGGAACCTGTCTCCAGCACTCTGACGATGTCACCTACTTCTACAGGGGGAGGTATTCCTGCATCCAGCGCAGTTCAAGCCCCCAGAAAACGTAAGCTGTAAGCCCGTTCTTTTGCACAGCCGAAAAGGGCTTCGGGCTGACGCACCTGACCAGAAGCGCTTCGTAATGTTGGGAACCTCAGCTGCAAGCACACAGACGTTGCAGGCAAGGACCAGAAGATTATAATATTTCAAGTAAATGGTCCTAGAGCAGTTTAGCGGAATGGCGGGTGGCGAAAGCTTACGGTCCTGGAGAAGGACTCGCGCCACTTTGTCCCACATCCAGAGCGCTCCAAAATGGAGATCTACCGAAGACTTAACAATTGAAAACTCTGGAGGGTTGAGAAATAATGCTGCTGAGGGGCGGACAATACTCTTCAGGCATCTTTGC
>NW_013571000.1:1495-1888 GCF_000499745.2 Eimeria mitis | reverse complement strand
CTCCAAAATGGAGATCTACCGAAGACTTAACAATTGAAAACTCTGGAGGGTTGAGAAATAATGCTGCTGAAGGGCGGACAATACTCTTCAGGCATCTTTGTTCCCTAAGATATTCTTCGCTTTTGATGGCATCGAAGAGTGCAGCAATCTGCCTTCTGTTGACGTCGAAGTCTGAGCATCAATGTAAGTTCTAAAGCCGGGTACAGTTAAGCTAGGGCTTAATGACAGCTGCACCTTTGCTGGGCAATGCATGGAGCCCCACCTCTTCGAAATTCTTGGAGCACGTCTTCGCATTCTGAGTACGCAGCGTAGTGCAAGACAATAGGCTGGTCTGTCTCCTTAACAATTAGCAGTTCACTTGTGAACTGCTGCACATTCCATCCTTGTATGCAG
>NW_013571000.1:0-1424 GCF_000499745.2 Eimeria mitis | reverse complement strand
TATATATATGTATAAGTGGGGCCAGTTGTGTCGGATTATTGGAGAGCCTGCTTACTTGCTCTGCGTCCTTGCAGCTGGGGGTTATCCAGACCAGGCGCATCGTCCGGAGTTGAGCGGACAGGCCTGTCAGTTTCCCGATCCTCGAGTGACGTATCATCTTCACTGGAACTAATACTCACTAGAGATATTCCCCCAAATCCTTGTGGGGGGACTTCCGGTCTTCCCTGGATGACCGTGGTGGACTGGTCAGAGATCCAGTTGCTGCGGCCCAGACAGCAGTTCCCAGCGAACACAAGAAATGCCCACACACAGACGCGGAAGTGGCGGTAGTCCCAGAAAAACTGTCTTGGAGACCTCCCTGACATTGTCTTGCATCACAGCGCTAACACCGGCACTTGCTCTAGAATCGGCTTCTGCCTGACAGGAGTCGGATCGGTTCACAAACGAACGATTTTGCTGAACTCGTCTCCCCCATGGGTTTCGCCTACTTCATTATTGAACTCTGGATGGACGTTTGGCAAAGTTTTTGGTTCAATGATTGAAGTAGAAATACTCGTGTGGCTCATCTGCTTAGCTCGTTCGGTCCTGTTGCGTGCAACCCTTTGATTCCGGGCTGGATCAAGCAACGGCCCGCCTGCTTGTAAACGAACGATCTGCAGCCCAAACGCCGGAAATTTGGAAACTATACTACTGAAATTATTTAATTAATGTCATTCATAGTAATATGTGGCTTATTGAAGTTTTTGGTGGCCCTGGCCTCTGCTGTGCCTGTCGCTGAATCCTGCGGCAACCAGATGATGGCTGAGGACACGGGATTCCGTTCTCTATTACTCGTGGTTTCCTAATTCTTATTCATTTTCGAGCTTGTATGGGATTTCTCATTTTCCTCTCCTTTGAATGAGTCGTTGACTTGACGCTGCCAAACTCTGTTCAGTGCCGCAACCCGTTGCTCAGAGACACAGCCCAGCGCACGGCGGAAGGAGCTGTCGAGGTTGCCTGTATTTTGGCATAAAAGTTGTCACTAGATGCTAAAACCCCAATCTAGTGCTAAATTGCTTGTCTCTACAGCTGCTGCCGTCGGGCCTTCCGCAGACACCGGTTTAAAGTCCAAGTCTTTGTTTGTTAGCCGCTGTAAGCAGCTCGGCGCCCACTCATTTGCTCAAAACGCAGATGTCATTGTCTCCATTGGACGCCCGCATGAATATGCGCTGCGCTGCTTCTTATCAGCTTTTTCCAGCGCAGTCGAAAGCGTCGAGAGCGGGCATGATTAGCCGCTCTCGAGGCTTTCGACTGCTCTGGCAAAGGCCAACCGGATACTTTTTCTCGACAGGATTGCAAGCCATATACTAGCTGACATTACTGTAAGAGAATATACTAATTTACTTGCAGCACGGAGAGTACGCACAATTGAACATTTCGATGCC
>NW_013570999.1:6552-7847 GCF_000499745.2 Eimeria mitis | reverse complement strand
ATATATATATATATATATATAAAGACACACAGGCTCCTACGTTCTTAGCTGCTGCTGCTGCAGCAACGGCAACAGCAGCAGCAGCAGCAACAGAAACAGCAGCAGCAGCAACAGGAGCAGCAGCAACAACAGCAGCAGCAGCAACTGCAGCAAAACATCGACACACCTCAGAGCAGCTCGCTGAGCCACGGAAAGGGAAGGGAGAGAGGTGTATGTACACCCCGACTCTGTTGCTGCTGCTGCTGCTGCTGCTGCTGCTGCTGCAGCACATATGCTGCAGTGCTGCAGCCTCTCGCGCAGCAGCAGCAGCAACCTGAGAAACACAAAACAAAGCAACGCCAACGGGCGCAGCAGCAACAAGAGCAACGTACTGCAGCAGCAACAGCAGACAGAATCAGCAGCAGCAGCAGGCAGCAGCAGCAGGTAGCAGCAGCAGCAGCATCAGCAGATAGCAGCAGTAACAGCAACAGCAGCAACATCAGCAGCATCAACTGCAACAGGCAGCAGCATCAACAGCAGCAGGCAGCAGCATCAACAGCAGCAGGCAGCAGCATCAACAGCAGCAGGCAGCAGCAGCAGCAGCAGCAGCAGCAGCAGCAGCAGCAGCAGCACCTTGCTGCGTTCCATAGTTTAATGAGGGTCCTAGAGAACTGCTGCAGCTTCGATTCATCAACAGCAGCAAAACGCGAAGACACAGACACCGACAAAAGAGACAACCTGCATGCAGCAGCAGCAGCAGCAGCAGCAGCAGCAGCAGCAGCAGCAGCAGCAACAGCAGCAGCAGCAGCAGGAGCAAGAAGAAGACCAGTGGTACGTATACCCGCGTACAACCCTTCCATGTAATTTATCACCAGCAGCAGCAGCAGCAACAGCAGCAACAGCAGCAACAGCAGCAGCAACAGCAGCAGCAAGAAGACCAGTGGTCCTTTTACCTGAGTGCATCCGTTCCATATAATGTATCACCAGCAGCAACAGCAGCAACAGCAGCAGCAGCAGCAGCAGCAGCAGCAGCAGCAAGAAGAAGAAGAACAAGACCAGTGGTGTGTATACCTGAGTGCATCAGTTCCATAGGAAGTGGTCCATTGGTCTGTTTGGTGTTTAATGGTGTTTCCCTTTGATTTACTTAATTTATTTTTTTGTTTATCTACCAGCAACGGGTGCAGCAGCACAAGCTTATAGGGTTGCTGCTGCAGCAGCAACACAGACAGCAGCAGCTGCCTATACACCCAAAAAGGCAGTATATCGTGGCCAGTTACCACGCAAGAATAAGGATACAAAGAAGGAACAAACACACC
>NW_013570999.1:5978-6452 GCF_000499745.2 Eimeria mitis | reverse complement strand
ACGGGTGCAGCAGCACAAGCTTATAGGGTTGCTGCTGCAGCAGCAACACAGACAGCAGCAGCTGCCTATAAACCCAAAAAGGCAGTATATCGTGGCCAGTTACCACGCAAGAATAAGGATACAAAGAAGGAACAAACAAACCATCAAGCTGCTGCTGCTGCTGCTGCTGCTGCTGCTGTTGCTGCTGCTGCGGCTGCTGCTGCTGCTGCTGTTGCTGCTGCTGATGATGATCGTGATGATGGTGCTGATGGGGATGCAGTTCCTTTTCCTGCTGCAGCTGCAGCTGCTGCAGCTGCTCCTTCTGCTGCTGCTGCTGTTGCTCCTGCTGCTCCTGCTGCTGCTGCTGCTGCTGTTGCTGTTGCTGCTGCTGCTGCTGCTGCTGCTGCAGTTGTTTGTTTATAATATTTTCTGCATGCGTGAGAGAGATGAGGGGCCAAAGAGCAGAGGAGAACCAAGTGTCCATCACGTCGCTGT
>NW_013570999.1:5732-5878 GCF_000499745.2 Eimeria mitis | reverse complement strand
CTGCTGCTGCTGCTGCTGCTGCTGCTGCTGCTGCTGCTGCTGCTGCTGTTGCTGCTGCTGCTGCTGCAGCTGCTGGATGATGCGGATGGCCTTCTTCTTGGCTGTCTCCTCATCAAGAGCAGCCACAGCAAACTCCTGCGGCACAG
>NW_013567135.1:14216-15536 GCF_000499745.2 Eimeria mitis | reverse complement strand
GGAGGCAACAGGGGCTGACCCAGGATATCTGTCGATGGAAGCCCAGGGAAAGCAGCAGCAGCAGCAGCAGCAGCAGCAACAGCAGCATATGCTGCAGCAGGAGACACAGCAGCAAACGTGGGTTGCAGTTCAGGTGTATTGACAGAGTCCCCCGGCGAGTGAACCTGCGCGCTGCTGCCCCTCTGCTGCTGCTGCTGCTGCTGCTGCTGCTGCTGCTGGAAGGGGAAGGGCTGCGGGGGGTTTATGTCTGCATCTAGCACACACTGTCTCCTCTGTCTTGCTGCACTGAGCAGTATCTCCTCGAGAGAAGCACAGGAGCGGCCTACTCGTTTGAACCCAGGTGTTTCTGCTGCTGCTGCTGCTGCTGCTGCTGCTGCTGCAGATACACCCCGCCACCAGAGGCCCCCAATTGCTGCTGGGGTGTCACCTCGAACCCGCGCAGAAGCAGGCAACGAACTGTCTCCTATGCCTCCTGCTGCTCCTGCTGCTGCTCCTGCTGCTGCTGCTGCTGCTGCTGCTGCTGCTGGAGAGCGAAACGGAGGCACTGGGGAAGAGACAGCAGCAAAAGGGTGAGATGGGGGCCCCAGACACAGCGGCGGTGTATTCCCCACGTCAACAGTACCCCGTCTCCTCATATAATTCTCTAACTGCTGCTGCTGCTGCTGCTGCTGCTGCTGCTGCTGCTGCTGCTCGTCCTGCTGTTGCTGCCCCCACAGTGTAGAAGCCAGGAAGGGCTCAGCGAAACGCTTAGAACGTTTTCTCTGCTGCTGCTTCTGGCCCCCTTCACCAGAGCTGCTGCTGCTGCTGCTGCTGCTGCTGCTGCTGCTTGTGGTTGTGGTGCGCCGTCTCCGCACCTTTGTTGCTGCTGCTGCTGTTGCTGCTGCTGCTGTTGCTGCTGCTGCTGCTGCTGCTGCTGCTGGGTGCTGACGAGGTGATGCATGTAAAGGATACCTATGGGCCCTGCCGCGGCCTCTGAATCTCCTGCGGTTGCTCCCTCTATCTGCTGCGTCAGACGCTGCGTTGCTGCTGCTGCTGCTGCTGCGGTTGCTGCTGCTGCTTCTGCTTTGGCAGCTCCAAATTGCATCTCCTGATAGTTCTGCTGCTGCAGCAGCAGCAGCAGCAGCAGCAGGTGTTGCTGCTGCTGGAGATATATCCTCCCCTTCTGCTTCGAGCTGCGACAGCGGGGCAGCACTGCTGCTGCTGCTGCTGCTGAGTTCCAGCTGGGGCCGACGCTGCTGCTGCTGCTGCTGCTGCTGCTGCTGCTGCTGCTGTGCCAGCATCCGCTGCACCCACTGCAGCAGCAGCACCCAGCGTCTTATA
>NW_013567135.1:13314-14116 GCF_000499745.2 Eimeria mitis | reverse complement strand
CTGCTGCTGAGTTCCAGCTGGGGCCGACGCTGCTGCTGCTGCTGCTGCTGCTGCTGCTGCTGCTGCTGTGGCAGCATCCGCTGCACCCACTGCAGCAGCAGCACCCAGCGTCTTATGAGAGCCTGCAGCAGCGGCTGTCTCCTGATGCGAGAGCTTGAGCAGACAGCAGCAGAAACAGCAGCAACGAACGACCCCAGCCACATGAAGGTAACAGCAGCACCTGCTGTCTCCGCAGGTTCCCTGTCTCCTTCTTGCTGCTGCTGCTGCTGCTGCTGCTGCCCGTCCTCTTGCTGCTGCTGCTGCTGCAGCTGCTGCATATGCATGCGGCTCCGAGGTTTTCGCCAAAGAGGGTGTTGATGCAGGGGCAGATAAGAGAACGATCCGTGCTGCTGCTGCTGCTGCTGCTGCTGCCGCTGCTGCTGCTGCTGCTGCTGCTGCTTTCCTATGTCTGCGTGAAACACCCGCTGCATCCACCGCCTGAGGATGCCCAGCACAGGAGACACGATGGGGTTGAAGGGTCGCGGCAGCTGCTCATAGGGCAGTTGCTGCTGCTGCTGCTGCTGCTGCCGCTGCTGCTGCTGCTGTTGCTGTTGCTGTTGGTGCTGCTGTTGTTGCTGCTGCTGCTGCTGTCGTCCATGAGGCCACCAGGGAGTCGTTCCCCCGTCGACGTCTCCAACAGCTGCTGGCATGCGTCCGCTGCTGCTGCTGCTGCTGTTGCTGTTGCTGCTGCTGCTGCTGCTGCTGCTGCTACATTGTTGCGGGGAGCTCTCAGCAGACGAACGCCAGCCAGGTGGGGCCTCCA
>NW_013567135.1:11980-12148 GCF_000499745.2 Eimeria mitis | reverse complement strand
TGCTCCTGCCGCCACGGGTCCGGGGGGAGGGGTAGTCCCTAAGGAAACACGCATCACAACACAGCAGCAAGACATACTGTAGGCCTCCTTTGGCGAGCAATGAATTGGAGTGTATAGGCAGTCGGCCTGTGCAGCTCCTGCTGCTGCTGCCAGAGGGAGTCCTCCGAG
>NW_013567135.1:11082-11723 GCF_000499745.2 Eimeria mitis | reverse complement strand
TGCTCCTGCCGCCACGGGTCCGGGGGGAGGGGTAGTCCCTAAGGAAACACGCATCACAACACAGCAGCAAAAGACAATTGCTGCTGCTGCTGCTGCTGCTGCTGCAGACAGTGCTGCAGCTGGTGAGTCCGTCTGGGTCACTGCAGCAAAGCAAGATTGCTGCTGCTGCAGCAGCAGCTAGAGCAGCAGAAGCAGCAGCGGCAGCAACTACAGCAGCAGAAAAAAAAACAGCAGCAGCAGCAGCAGCAGCAGCAAGACATACTGTAGGCCTCCTTTGGCGAGCAATGAATTGGAGTGTATAGGCAGTCGGCCTGTGCAGCTCCTGCTGCTGCTGCCAGAGGGAGTCCTCTGAGTGCTGCTGCTGCTGCTGCTGCTGCTGCTGCTGCAGGGGAGAAGTAACAGCAAAAACAGCAGCAATAGGAGCCGGGAATTTCAAGAACAAGGGCGCTGCTGCTGCAGCAGGGTCTCCCGTAGCAGCAGCAGCAGCAGCAGCAGCAGGGTCCCGCTGCAGCATATACAGCAGCTCCCCCTCTGCCCGCAGCGAGGCCCGCAGTGTCTCCGTCAGCCGCAGCTCCTCGGGGTGTCTAGGCAGCTGGGGATCGTCTCCAAACCCCGCCACATCCACCCAAGACAGCCCCCAC
>NW_013567135.1:10481-10823 GCF_000499745.2 Eimeria mitis | reverse complement strand
CTAGGCAGCTGGGGATCGTCTCCAAACCCCGCCACATCCACCCAAGACAGCCCCCACCTGCAGCAGCAACCGCAGCAGCAGCAGCAGCAGCAGCAGCAGCAGCAGTTTGTTAGTGTAGCAGGGGACAGACAAACGTCAATACACGCAGTCGCAGCTGCTGCTGCTGCTGCTGCTGCAGCAGCAGCAGCATACGCTACAGCAGCAGAGATATAAGACTCGGACGTAGCTAGATACGTGGCAACAGTTGCTGCTGCTTGTGTCTATCATGCTGCAGCAGCAGCACCACCTGCTGCTGCTGCTGCTGCTGCTGCTTACAGTCTCTTGTGTGTCTGCGCACTGACA
>NW_013567135.1:9943-10381 GCF_000499745.2 Eimeria mitis | reverse complement strand
CTAGGCAGCTGGGGATCGTCTCCAAACCCCGCCACATCCACCCAAGACAGCCCCCACCTGCAGCAGCAACAGCAGCAGCAGCGGCAGCAGCAGCAGCAGCAGCAGTATGTTAGTGTAGCGGGGGACAGACAAACGTCAATACACGCAGTCTCAGCTGCTGCTGCTGCTGCTGCTGCTGCAGCAGCATACGCTACAGCAGCAGATATATAAGACTCGGCCGCAGCTAGATACGTGGCAACAGTTGCTGCTGCTTGTGTCTATCATGCTGCAGCAGCAGCACCACCTGCTGCTGCTGCTGCTGCTGCTGCTGCTGCTTACAGTCTCTTGTGTGTCTGCGCACTGACGGCCCAGAGCTGCCACACACTCTGCGCCAGCAGCAGCTGCTGCCGCCCGGCTGTCTCCGCTCCCCCTCTCACTACACCCGCTTCGTTGTCGAGG
>NW_013567135.1:9368-9688 GCF_000499745.2 Eimeria mitis | reverse complement strand
CTCGGCCGCAGCTAGATACGTGGCAACAGTTGCTGCTGCTTGTGTCTATCATGCTGCAGCAGCAGCAGCAACAGCAGCAGCAGCAGAAGATATTAACATGCCTCAACTGCTATAAGCAGCTCCCTAGCTAGCTGACGGCTAGCTAACTAGATAGTCAGCCGTCTGTAGCTAGCTGTAGCTAGCTGTGGCTATCTGTAGCTAGCTGTGTCTATCTGTAGCTATCTGCGGCTATCTGGATCCGTAGCTAGCTGCAGCTATCTGTGGCTAGCTGTGGCTATCTGTGGCTAGCTGCAGCTAGCTGCAGCTAGCTGCAGCTATCC
>NW_013567135.1:9020-9268 GCF_000499745.2 Eimeria mitis | reverse complement strand
CAGCCGTCTGTAGCTAGCTGTAGCTAGCTGTGGCTATCTGTAGCTAGCTGTGTCTATCTGTAGCTATCTGTGGCTATCTGGATCTGTAGCTAGCTACAGCTAGCTGCAGCTAGCTACACGGCCAGCTACAGCCCGCCACAGCTAGCTGCATCTAGCTGCAGCTACCCGTGGCTAGCTGTGGCTATGTGGCTAGCTGCAGCTAGCTGCAGCTAGCTGCAGCTAGCTGCAGCTATCCGTGGCTAGCTGCA
>NW_013567135.1:8298-8920 GCF_000499745.2 Eimeria mitis | reverse complement strand
TCTGCGGCTATCTGGATCCGTAGCTAGCTGCAGCTATCTGTGGCTAGCTGTGGCTATCTGTGGCTAGCTGTGGCTAGCTGTGGCTAGCTGCGGCTCACCGTGAGGAGGTCGAGAGCCCTGACCCTGGCGTCTTTGCGGCCGACAAAATAAACCCCCGGAAAGAGCGGCGCCTGAAAGGGCAGTCGGCTCACCACCTGCGGCACCGTCACTTGCAGCGCCTGCAGCAACAAACAACAAACCCTAAACCCTAAACCCTAAACCCTAAACCCTAAACCCTAGATCCGAAACCCTTGGGCTCACAGCCAACAAACACTGCGCCGGACGCCCTATGTAGCTAGCTGGAGATATAACTCGCTAACTAGCACGGTAGCTAGCTGGGTAGCTAGCTGGATAGCTAGCTGACTAGCTAGCTGGCTAGCTATCTGAGTGGCTAGCTGGCTAGCTAGCTGGATAGCTGGCTACCTAGCTAGGTGGCTAGCTGGCTAGCTAGCTGGATAGCTGACTGGCTAGCTGGCTGGGTGTCTGGCTGGCTAGCTAGCTGGGTAGCTAGCTGAGTGGCTAGCTGGGCAGCTAGCTAGGTGGCTAGCTGGATAGCTAGCTGACTAGCTAGCTGGGTAGCTAG
>NW_013567135.1:7634-8198 GCF_000499745.2 Eimeria mitis | reverse complement strand
CTAGATCCGAAACCCTTGGGCTCACAGCCAACAAACACTGCGCCGGACGCCCTATGTAGCTAGCTGGAGAGATAACTCGCTAACTAGTACGGTAGATAGCTGGGCAGCTAACTAGATAGCTGGCTGGCTAGCTAGCTGGCTAGCTAGCTGAGTGGCTAGCTGGCTAGCTAGCTGAGTGGCTAGCTGGCTAGCTAGCTGGCTAGCTAGCTGGATAGCTGACTGGCTAGCTGGCTGGGTGTCTGGCTGACTAGCTAGCTGGCTAGCTATCTGAGTGGCTAGCTGGCTAGCTAGCCGTACCACCATTGTGCCGTCTGGCTCCACCAGGTACAGTCGGCCGTCATAGCCCGGCAGCAGCCGCCGCATGCGTCCCGGTGTCTCTTCACTAGGAGCTGCTGCTGCTGCTGCTGCTGCTGCTGCTGCTGCTGCTGCTGCGTTTCCTGTGGGGATCAAATTGCTGTCTGGCTGCGCTGCTTCTGCACTGCCCAGAACGACGCAGTCGCTGCATCCCTCAGCTGCTGCTGCTGGTGCTGCTGTTGTTGCTGCTGCTGCTGCTGCTGCTGTTGC
>NW_013567135.1:6932-7059 GCF_000499745.2 Eimeria mitis | reverse complement strand
GCAGCAGTCCGATGGGGACCCACTCTTCCCTTGCAGCACGAGATCTCGGGTTCAGCGGCGCATCAGCAGCGGCAGCTCTGCTGCTGCTGCTGCTGCTGCTGCTGCTTCTGGGTCTGCCACGCGTGAA
>NW_013567135.1:6718-6832 GCF_000499745.2 Eimeria mitis | reverse complement strand
TGGGGACCCACTCTTCCCTTGCAGCACGAGATCTCGGGTTCAGCGGCGCATCAGCAGCAGCAGCAGCAGCCATCCTTCTCTCTTCCCTGCGCCCCCAAGTGCAGACCCCGCCAA
>NW_013567135.1:6226-6618 GCF_000499745.2 Eimeria mitis | reverse complement strand
CAGCAGCAAGCCGTGTTGCTTCGCAGCAGCAGCAGCAGCAGCAGCAGCAGCAGCAGCAGCAGCCATCCTTTTCTCTTCCCTGTGCCCCCAAGTGCAGACCCCGCCAGACCCGTGGATGCGGTGTACGTACACCCCACAGCAGCAGCAGCAACAGCAGCAGCAGCAGAAGAAACAAACCAGCAGGTGTAAGCAAGAGGCGGGGCCCTAAGAGCAAGAGAAGCAGCAGCAACCGCAGCGAGAGCAGCAGCAGCACTGGCCAGCCTTCGCACAGCAGCAGACACCACAGGAACAGAAGCAGCGACCCCAGAAGCAGCAGCAGCAGCAGCAGCAGCAGCAGTAGCAGCAGCAGCAGCAGCAGCAGCAGCAGCGCGAGACCCTCTATATTTAGAGAG
>NW_013567135.1:5552-6126 GCF_000499745.2 Eimeria mitis | reverse complement strand
TGCTGCTGCTGCTGCTGCTGCTGCGTCTCCTGCTGTGCTGCTGTTGCTCCTGCTGCTGCTGCTGCCGCCGTAGTCCATACGATCCCTGCTGCTGCTGCTGCTGCTGCCTACTGTGTCGGTATCCGAAGATAGAGAAGCAAGAGATAGAGAAGGGGACAGCACTGTCTCCTCCTGTAGATACCGCGCCCATTGCTGCTGCTGTTGCTGCTGCTGCTGCTGCTGCTGCTGCTGCAGCTGCTGCCCGTAAGGCAGCAAATCTTCGCTTGCTTCCTCACCGCTGCTGCTGTCGCTCTGTGTTGATGCTGGCGGCGAAGAGAAGCCCTCAAAGGCTGCAGCTTCTGTTGCTGGCTCTGCTGCTGCTGCTGCTGCTGCTGCTGCTGCTGCTCCCGCTGCGACCTGAGGTGTCTCTGCAGCACTCGAGCCAGGCATTCTCCCAAGTGCAGCAGCAGCAGCAACAGCAGTAGCAGCAGCAGCAGCAGCAGCACGGGACTGATGGTGGCGGCTCAGGCTCCGGCCTTGCCCCCGTTCTCTAAATATAGAGGGTCTCGCGCTGCTGCTGCTGCTGCTGCTACTG
>NW_013567135.1:4722-5249 GCF_000499745.2 Eimeria mitis | reverse complement strand
GCTGCGAAGCAACACGGCTTGCTGCTGCAGGAGAAGCAACTGCTGCTCCGGTCGCAGCAGCAGCAGAGGGCTCACGCGTGGCAGACCCAGAAGCAGCAGCAGCAGCAGCAGCAGCAGCAGAGCTGCCGCTGCTGCTGCGCCGCTGAACCCGAGATCTCGTGCTGCAAGGGAAGAGTGGGTCCCCATCGGACTGCTGCAGCAGCAGCAGCATTTGCTGCTGCTGCTGCTGCTGCAGCTGCAGGTCCGTTGTTACATCAGCAGAGAAGGAAGCAGCATCAACGAGGTGCTGCAGCGCAGCCTGGTCCCGCTGCTGCGGCTGCTGCAGCAGCAGCTGCTGCAGGAAGTAGTGCTTCAGCTGCTGCTGCTGCTGCTGCTGCTGCTGCTGCTCCTTCCTGCTGCGACGGCCTCTGCTGAGGACCTGACTCTTATAAGCTTTTGCTGCTCTGTGTCTTGCTGCTGCTCCCGAGGGAGATGTTTCTGCTGCAGCAGCAAACCTGCGCTTCTCCGCGTGCTGCTGCTGCTGCTGT
>NW_013567135.1:4500-4622 GCF_000499745.2 Eimeria mitis | reverse complement strand
GGCCTCTGCTGAGGACCTGACTCTTATAAGCTTTTGCTGCTCTGTGTCTTGCTGCTGCTCCCGAGGGAGAGGTTTCTGCTGCAGCAGCAAACCTGCGCTTCTCCGCGTGCTGCTGCTGCTGC
>NW_013567135.1:4194-4454 GCF_000499745.2 Eimeria mitis | reverse complement strand
GCTGCTGCTGCTGCTGGTGCTGCAGCTGCTGCAGCCTCTCTTCTATCTGCTGCCGTTGCTCGTCCTGGTCCCGCTCCTGCTGCTGCAGCCGCAGGCGTTCCTGCTGCAGCAGCAGCTGCTGCTGCTCCAGCCGTTGCTGCTGCTGACGCAGCCGCTGCCGCTGCGCAGCAGCATCACTTAGGGGAGAATCAGCTGGGTTTGTCATGGTTGTTGCTGCTGTTGTTGCTGCTGTTGTTTCTGTTGCTGCTGCAGTTTCTGCT
>NW_013567135.1:3483-4094 GCF_000499745.2 Eimeria mitis | reverse complement strand
GCTGCTGCTGCTGCTGGTGCTGCAGCTGCTGCAGCCTCTCTTCTATCTGCTGCCGTTGCTCGTCCTGGTCTCGCTCCTGCTGCTGCAGCCGCAGGCGTTCCTGCTGCAGCAGCAGCTGCTGCTGCTCCAGGCGTTGCTGCTGCTGACGCAGCCGCTGCCGCTGCGCAGCAGCATCACTTAGGGGAGAATCAGCTGGGTTTGTCATGGTTGTTGCTGCTGTTGTTGCTGTTGCTGTTTCTGTTGCTGCTGCAGTTTCTGCGGCAGCTGCAGCTGCAGTTGCTGCTGCAGCTGCTGTTGCTGCTGCTGCAGCTGCTGCTGTTGCTGCTGCAGCTTCTGCGATGTCTGTGTGGCCTCGTGCTTCAAAGAAAGCCGAGACAGCCAGAGAAGATCCATCACACCCTCTGTTGCTGCTGCTGCTGCAGCTGCTGCTGCTGCAGCAGCAGCTGCTGCTGCTGCTGCTGTTGCTGCTGCAGTGCTTCTGCAGCCCGTCTTTGGGGGGTGCTAAGGGCACGTCTATAGCTGCTCCAGCAGCAATTGGCGTCCCCGTTGTATCTGCTGCTGCTGCTGCTGCTGCTGCTGCTACTGCTGCTGCTGCTGCGGCAGCTGGGGAG
>NW_013567135.1:2930-3383 GCF_000499745.2 Eimeria mitis | reverse complement strand
GCTGCTGCTGCAGCAGCAGCTGCTGCTGCTGCTGCTGTTGCTGCTGCAGTGCTTCTGCAGCCCGTCTTTGAGGGGTGCTGAGGGCACGTCTATAGCTGCGCCAGCAGCAACTGGCGTCCCCGTTGTGTCTGCTGCTGCTGCTGCTGCTGCTGCTACTGCTGCTGCTGCTGCTGCTGCTGGGGAAACCAGAGAATGACAAACAAAAAGCAGCAGCAACACCAGCGGCAGTCTCCACCTTCGCCGCTGCTGCTGCTGAGTGAAGCTGCTGCTGCTGCTGCTGCAGTTGCTGCTGCTGCAGTTGCTGCTGCTGCTGCTGCAGTTGCTGCTGCTGCTGCTGTTGCTGCACGCTTGACGGCGTGCTGCTGGAAAAAAACAAAGTCGAAGAGATTCACTTGCTGCTGCTGCTCTTGCTGCTGCAGCTTTTGCTGCTGCTGCTCTTGCTGCTGCTGCTTC
>NW_013567135.1:2575-2830 GCF_000499745.2 Eimeria mitis | reverse complement strand
CTTGACGGCGTGCTGCTGGAAAAAAACAAAGTCGAAGAGATTCACTTGCTGCTGCTGCTCTTGCTGCTGCTGCTTTTGCTGCTGCTGCTCTTGCTGCTGCTGCTTTTGCTGCTGCTGCTGGAGTGCGTAGCTGGCCGCAGTGGCTGGAGGCAAGGGAGAACATCTCTCGGCAGCCCCCAACGCCGCTGCTGCTGCTGCTGCTGCTGCTGCTGCTGCTGCTGCTGCTGCTGCTCTCACTGGCACTACAGCATGCAG
>NW_013567135.1:2038-2475 GCF_000499745.2 Eimeria mitis | reverse complement strand
GCTGCTGCTGCTGCTGCTGCTGCTGCTGCTGCTGCTGCTGCTGCTGCTGCTGCTGCTGCTGCTGCTCTCACTGGCACTACAGCATGCAACTGCTGTATCCCCTGCAGCAGCAGAAGCAGCAGCAATGTCTGCGTGACTCCAGCGGCCGCTGCTGCTGCTGCTGCTGCTGCTGCTGCTGCTGCTGCTGCAGTTGCAGCCCGCTGTTACAACGGGGCGGCGGTGCGGCATCGCATCGTTGCAGCGCAGCAGCAAAAACAATCGGTTTCTAGCCGTTCCTGTTGCTGCTGCTGCTGCTGCTGCTGCTGCTGCTGCTGGAGAGGCTGTGAGTGCGTCCGCTTGCTGCGGCAGCGAGAGCAGAGCGCGCAGGTGTCTGTACACCCCAACACCCTGCTCACGTTGCTACAAATAACACGGTAGACAATGCTGCTGCCGCTGCT
>NW_013567135.1:1350-1938 GCF_000499745.2 Eimeria mitis | reverse complement strand
TGCTGCTGCTGCTGCTGCTGCTGGAGAGGCTGTGAGTGCGTCCGCTTGCTGCGGCAGCGAGAGCAGAGCGTGCAGGTGTCTGTACACCCCAACACCCTGCTCACGTTGCTACAAATAACGCGGTAGACAATGCTGCTGCCGCTGCTGCTGCTGCTGCTGCTGCTGCTGCTGCTGCTCCCCCCCTTACGAAGGGAAGCAATCAGTGCGTGCTGCTGCTGCTGCAGTGGAGTGTATGTACACCAGCAGCAGTTGGTGCCGCAGCAAATACATAGCGCGAGGAAAAGCTGCTGCTGATGCTGCTGAAGACCACAGGAAGGAGGTCTTCGCATGCAGCAGCAGCAGCAGCAGCAACAGCAGCAGCAGCAGCAGCAGGAGCAGGTTGCTGCAGCAGCTGCAGAGAATGAATGCTGTTGCTACAGCAGCACTGAGGGGAGAAGAGTAATGTTATAAAAGACACAAACCCACCAACGAATGCACGCGTTCGCAGTGCTTGTGTTGCAACAGCTGCTGCTGCTGCTGCTGCTGCTGCTGCAGCACAGCATCCCGCCGCCGAAACAGCAGCAGCAGCAGCAGCAGCAGCAGCAACCT
>NW_013567135.1:724-1250 GCF_000499745.2 Eimeria mitis | reverse complement strand
GCTGCTGCTGCTGCTGCTGCTGCTGCTGCTGCTCCCCCCCTTACGAAGGGAAGCAATCAGTGCGTGCTGCGGCTGCTGCTGCTGCAGTGGAGTGTATGTACACCAGCAGCAGTTGGTGCCGCAGCAAATACATAGCGCGAGGAAAAGCTGCTGCTGATGCTGCTGAAGACCACAGGAAGGAGGTCTTCGCATGCAGCAGCAGCAGCAGCAGCAACAGCAGCAGCAGCAGCAGCAGGAGCAGGTTGCTGCAGCAGCTGCAGAGAATGAATGCTGTTGCTACAGCAGCACTGAGGGGAGAAGAGTAATGTTATAAAAGACACAAACCCACCAACGAATGCACGCGTTCGCAGTGCTTGTGTTGCAACAGCTGCTGCTGCAGGTGTGCAGCAGCAGAAAACTAAATATATTAAAGGTCTTTAGCTTCCTCCTAGGAATTGTTTTTAGCTCAACACCCTGGTTTAAGCTCTCCATTACGGCTGCTGCTGCTGCAGCGGGCTTGCTGCTGCTGCTGCTGCTGCTGCTGCTG
>NW_013567135.1:0-624 GCF_000499745.2 Eimeria mitis | reverse complement strand
TTGCAACAGCTGCTGCTGCTGCTGCTGCTGCTGCTGCAGCACAGCATCCCGCCGCCGAAACAGCAGCAGCCTTGCTGCTTCCCTGAAGACGACGCTGCTTCTCCTTGGGGCTGCATGCGCAGGGAGCTCATGTTGACTTCTATAGAAATGAAGAGAAAAAAAAAATAAATAAATACTAGACATGTTGCAGTACGTGGGTGTACACGCAGCAGCAGCAGCAACAACAGCAGCAGCAGCAGCAATTGCTGCTGCTGCTCTTCGTGTCCCTTTAGGGCCCCCTACTCAGAGCTGAGATGGAGCTGCGGGATCCGATCCCTTCTGCTGCCTGAGGAGAGAAGCAGCAGGCGTTTTCTTGCTGCTGCAGCACATACAGCAGCAGCAGCACCTCCCCTCAGCAGCAGCAGCAGCAGCAGCAGCAGCAGCAACAGCAGCAGCAGCAGCAGCAAGATGCAGCGAGCTGCGTGCGTGCTTCGCGGGGGGGTGGGTACATCGCTGGCTGCTGCGTGGCGTATACATCGTCCGCCTGTCTTTCTAGCAAGCAGCAGCAGCAGCAGCAGCAGCAGCAGCAGCAGCATCAGCAGCAGCAGCAGCAGCATCAGCAGCAGCAGCAGCAGCATCAGCAGC
>NW_013567134.1:935-1282 GCF_000499745.2 Eimeria mitis | reverse complement strand
AATAACTATTTGGGTTTTCTTTGACGAGAGCTAAACTATTAAAACTCCCAGTTTGACACTTTATACACATTCCGTTGTTATAGTAATGCCCATCCTTACACCCCACACGAAAAGAAAAAGATGTATTTACACTGTTTACAACCCCACTCCCAATCACCTCAATTGTTATTGTCTCCTCTATAATATCTATAAGTCTTAATGTAATAACCCCAGTAACCTCATCTATAACAACATTTCTTTTTGTATAAGAATAAGATGCTGCAGCTGGGTTCAGTGCAAAGCTAGCTAGGCCTGTGTTTGAGCTGGCCCCCACAATAGAGGGTTCGAGTCTATGTTCTTCTCCGAGA
>NW_013567134.1:0-572 GCF_000499745.2 Eimeria mitis | reverse complement strand
TATATATATATATATATATATATATATATATATATATATATATATATATATATATATATATATCACGCTGTTGCTATGCAGGTAAAACACATTAAAAATACTGTAATACAATTTAGGGTTTAGGTTTTAGGGTTTATAAAGTGTTTAATTAGGGTTTAGTTAGGCTTTACATGGTGTTTAGGGTTTACATAGTGTTTAGGGTTTTTGTGTGGGGTTTAGGGTTTGTGTGTTGTTTAGGGTTTAGGGTTTAGGGTTTACCTCTGCGACATAGAGAAGAGTATACCCCTTATAAGCATAAACCACCACAACCTTTGTCTAAACTGTTTAATTAGGGTTTATATAGGGTTTACATAGTGGTTAGGGTTTGTGTATTGTTTAGGGTTTAGGGTTTAGGGTTTAGAGTTTACCTCTGCAACATAGAGAAGAGTATACCCCTTATAAGCATAAACCACCACAACTTTAGTGTAAACAACACGGTGTCTAGGGTTTACAAAGTGCTTAGGGTTTAGGGTTTAGGGTTTAGGGTTTACCTCTGCAACATAGAGAAGAGTATACCCCTTATAAGCATAAAC
>NW_013567133.1:794-1372 GCF_000499745.2 Eimeria mitis | reverse complement strand
AACGTATTGCACTGCGCAAATGTGCGGGCGTTTCTGAGGGCATACTCTCTACGCAAAGCAGCGTGCATTCACAAAGCAAGAATAGCATTCGACAAATCCACGCCCTAGGCCCCCCACGCAAACGCCACAACCTCTGCATGCGCGCAATGTCCCCTAGCTCCCCGCCAAGTGCGGCATACCCTCCTCGCCAACACGCACATCTACAAAGTAGTACGCTGCGCATATATGCGTTAGCTTCTCAGAGCAAAACCTCTGCGCAAGGCAGCAAGCCCCCGCAACGCCAAAACACGATTTGCCACACCGCGCAGATCAATGCAGGCAGACCAACTCTAGGCCCCCGCATTGCTCACACTTGTATCGCCCCTAGATACTCGCCAAATACTGTCTACACTCATGGCCAGCAAGCAAACTACCCACGTGTTGCACTGCTCATATACTCGCTTGCTTCAAATGGCATACTCTCTGCGCAACGCAGCGCGCCATTGCAAAGGGACAATGGCATTCGTCACCTCTAGGACCTCGAACCCCACACACAAATTCCACAACACCTACCGTGCTCGAACCTCACTCCACCACCA
>NW_013567133.1:0-694 GCF_000499745.2 Eimeria mitis | reverse complement strand
TGGCCATATACGCGCTCACCTCTACAAACATACTTCCTGGGCAAAGCAACGAGACTTCGCATTCGTCCCATCCTGGCCCTAGACTCCCCCCTCACACAAACTCCACATCACTTGGCGTACTCGCAATTCAACCCCTAACCGGAGTTCCCCTCCACATTTGGCCTACACTCCTAACCAAAACGCACATCTGCAACGTATTGCACTGCAAGTAAAGGCCTCAGCTTCCAGGGGCATACTTCCTGTGCGATGCAGCGCGCCACAGCGAAGCCAGACACAGCCTGCCGCACCGCTGCCGTCATTGTCTGCACACTAGATCCAGACCTCCACCGTGCTCGCACTTGCACCTCCCCTAGCTACTCCCTAACTACTGCGGACACTCGTAGCCAACATGAAACCCAACCACGTATTACAGTGCGCCGAAATGTGCTCGATCCAAGGGGCATACTTTCCGCGGAAAGCAACCAGCCTCTGCGAAGCAAGAATCGCATTCAACAATTTCAGGCCCCAGAGGCCCCACACAAACTCCACAAACCCCACCGCGCTCACACTTATATACCCTGAGCATATACGGGTTGGCTTCTCAGAGCAAAATTTCTGCGCAAAACCGCACATAATCGTTACGCTAGACACCGCTTGCTACACCGCGGCCATCATTGGCTGCACACAATATCCAGACTTCCACCTTGCTCGCACT
>NW_013567132.1:312-1373 GCF_000499745.2 Eimeria mitis | reverse complement strand
CCTAGAAAGAAGAGTCAGGTGAGGGTTTAGGGTTTAGGGTTTAGGGTTTAGGGTTTAGGGTTTAGGGTTTAGGGTTTACGGTTTGGGGTTCAAATGCTAGGGTTTATGGTTTAGGGTTTACGGTTGAGGGTTTGGGGTTTGGGGTTTAGGGGTTGGGGTTCAAAGTCTAGGGTTTAGGGTTTAGGGTTTAGCGCGTAGGGTTTAGGGTTTAGGGTTTAGGGTTTACAGTGTAGAGCAGTTGCGTCCCCTAAACCCTAAACCCTAAACCCTAAATATAAAGGCGTAAACCCTAATCCTCAAATCCAGCTCCTCAGACCCTAAACCCCAAACCCTAAACCCTAAACCCTAAACCCTAAACCCTAAACCCTAAACCTCTTTTTTTTTTGTTTAGGTCTGGTACGGGTACAGAGACAAAGACAGGGCAAGGCTGCTGCACTTCGGTGCAGCAGCAGCAGCAGCAGCAGCAGCAGCAGCAGCAGCAGCAGCAGCAGGGTTGCTGCAGCTCTCACGGTTGCGAATCCTCATCTTGCTGCTCTTCTTCTTCATCAGCAGCAGCAGCAGCAGCAGCAGATGACCCAGCAGCAGCAGCAGCAGCAGCAGCAGCAGCAAACTATACTTTTTGTAGAGATGAATCTGATGGTTTAGGGAGAAGGATAGATGAGTGTATAAAAAAAGAAAAACTAAAAACCCTAATTCCTGCTATATGTGAACGTGCTGCGAGGGTTTATAAAAATGTTCTCTTAAGAGGAGAAAAAGGTAAACCCTAAACCCTAAACCCTAAACCCTAAACCCTAAACCCTCGTTTTCTTTTTTTCAAATAGAGATAGAGGCTCACACATTATCTGTGGATTAATATACACAGTTTAGGGTTTAGGGTTTAGGGTTTAGGGTTTAGGGTTTGTGGCTCTATGGAGTTTATGATGTTCAGGGTTTCTAGGGTTTTTTAGGGTTTTTGAGGGTTTAGGGTTTAGGGTTTAGTGTGTGTGGATCTATAAAACTTTCGATATTTTTAATTTTTATGCTTTTAAATTTTTTTTTTTTCTTTTTTTTTTTTTCAAGTC
>NW_013567131.1:704-1283 GCF_000499745.2 Eimeria mitis | reverse complement strand
AACAACATAAAGAAAAACAAGAGCAAAGTTAATACATGCAGCAGCAGCAGCAACAACAACAGCAGCAGCAGCAACACATCCACTAACACCGCTGCAGCTGCAGCAGCATCAACGGTGACCCTGTGAAATCATCAGCAGCAAACATTCTATCACGAGCAGCAGCAATGGCAGCAGCAGCAGCAGCAGCAGCAGCAGCAGCAGCAGCAAGTACCTGCTGTTTAAATATTATAAAACAATCTGCAGCAAACTTTCTCTGTCTGCTGCTGCTCGGTGTTCGTTGTGATATTTCTGACTTCATCCTTAGAGACCCATCCACCCCCCCCTCCCCGCTGCAGCTGAAGCAGCAACCCATACACCCTTCTTCTCAACGGGGCCCCCAATAGTTTCCTATGGGGGCCCCTATAGAACCCGATGGGGGCCCCCAAGGGGGGCCCCTATAGAACCCGATGGGGGCCCCCAAGGGGGGCCCCTATAGAACCCCATGGGGGCCCCCAAGGGGGGCCCCTGAGAGGCTCCACGCTATGCCACTAGGTCTTTCTTTTGGGGGCCCCAAGGCAAACCCTACGTCTCCTCTCTTAA
>NW_013567131.1:0-574 GCF_000499745.2 Eimeria mitis | reverse complement strand
AAATTCAAGCAATATGAAATATGAAATTCTTCTCCACTTCTGTGCCTTCTTGTTAGCAATCAATGCCCAGCGGCCCCCATTAGGGGCCCCCATAGGGGCCCTGAAGGGGGCCCCCCATGGGGGCCCTGATGAGGGTCCCCCATAGGGGTCCTGAGTGGGGCCCCCAGGGGGCCCCACTCACAGGGCCGCTAGGCCGCACTTTGGGGGGTCCCATGGAGTACCCAGACCCTCTTAAGGGGCCCCATGGGGGCCCCCAGAGGGGCCCCCAGGAAGGGTGCCTTGGGGGGCCCCATGGGCTACCTATACCCTCTTAAGGGGCCCCATGGAGGCCCCCATGGGGGCCCCCATGAAGGCTGCTAGGCGTCTTTTTTGGGGGCCCCGTGCAGGTACCCTTGAGGCCCATTGGGGGCCCTTATGAGGTCCCTCTTTGCTTGGGGGGCCCCCATAAACCACTCTAGATGCTTGTTTGTTTTCGTGTGTTTGTTTGTGTTTGTTTGTGTAATATTTTGTGTTATGCGTTTGCTGAGGCTTCTGGTGTACGTACAGCTGAAACAGAATGCATTTGCATGCTGTA
>NW_013567130.1:994-1463 GCF_000499745.2 Eimeria mitis | reverse complement strand
TATATATATATATATATCTGTATTTCTTTCTTTTTTATTTTGTAAAAAGAATAATAATATTTAATTAATAACAATTCTAAAAGCTGAATAGTTTCAGGTGTATGTACACCTGAATTGCATGCATGCATGCATGCATGCATGCATATATGGATTTTCTTTTTTCTTTTCTTTTTCTTTTTTCTTTTTTCTTTTAAATAAAATAAAATACTAAACTAACTGAAATTTATTTTATTTTATTTTGTCTTTTTATAAAGGGGTTACAGTAGCACCAACTCATATAATAAATTTATTTATTTATTTATTTATTTATTTATTTATTTATATTTATTTATTTATTTATTTTATTTATATTTTCTATCTTTATTATATAAATAACTGTGATAGTAATGGATTTTGTTTATGTATTGTTTGTTTTTCTTTCTATATAAAGATAAATATATAAAATATAAATAAATAAATAAATAAATAC
>NW_013567130.1:221-894 GCF_000499745.2 Eimeria mitis | reverse complement strand
TTATATTTATTTATTTATTTATTTTATTTATATTTTCTATCTTTATTATATAAATAACTGTGATAGTAATATATTTTGTTTATGTATTTTTTTTTCTTTTTATTTAAATAATAAATAAATAAAATATAAATAAATAAATAAATAAATAAAATAAAATAAAATAAAAAATAAATAAAAATAATAAAAATGAAACAACAAATAGAAACATAAAATATAAACACAAAACAAAGAAAATAAACTGAAGTGGAAGAAATAAAATAAAGAAAACAAAAAACGAATAAAAATAAATAAAATAAACAAAAACAAAAAAAAACAAATAAATATTAACAAATAAATAATAAAAAAAACAAAAAACAAATAAAGAGAGAAACAAATAAAGTAAAATAAAAGTGGACGAAGGTGAATAAATAAAAAAAAAAACCAAAACAAAAATAAATAAATAAACAAAACAAAAATAAATAAATAGAATAAACAAAACAAAAATAAAATAAATAAAATAAAAAATAAAAAAATAAAAAAAAATAAAAAAATAAAAAAAAATAAAATAAAGGAATCTTAAAAATGTTGTTTCGTTTATCAACTAAAACCTTCACCGCCAAATCAATCCAAACAACTAACACCTGCTGCTGCTGCTGCTGCTGCTGCTGCAGCTGCTGCTGCTGCTGCAGCAGCA
>NW_013567130.1:0-121 GCF_000499745.2 Eimeria mitis | reverse complement strand
TCGTTTATCAACTAAAACCTTCACCGCCAAATCAATCCAAACAACTAACAGCAGCTGTTGTTTTTTTTTTAGCTGCAGCTCTTGCTGCAGCTCTTGCTGCAGCTCGTGCTGCAGCTGTTGT
>NW_013567129.1:403-1284 GCF_000499745.2 Eimeria mitis | reverse complement strand
TATATATATATATATATATATATATATATATTAGTGTTCTTCTTTTTCTTTTTCTTTTTTTTCTTTTTTTCTTTTTCTTGTTTTTCTTTTTCTGTTTTCTCTTTTCTTCTGTTTTACTATTTTTGTGTTTATTTTTATTATTATAAAATTGTATATAAAACGCAGTTCTGCTTCTGTCTCCTCTTTTGTCTCTTCTTTCTGTTGTTTCTTTCTTTGTCTCTTCTCTCTATCTGTCTGTCTCTTTTTTCTTTTTTTCTTTTTTCTTTTTTTCTTTTTCTTTTTTTCTTTTTTTTTCTCTTTCTGTCTCTTTCTTCTTTTTTCTCTCTTTGTCTCTTCCTTGTCTCCTCTTTAATCGTCTCCTCTCCCGGCCCTCTGCTGCTGCTGCTGGCAGCTGAAGGGGACAGCAGCAGCAGCAGCAGCAGCAGCAGGGGGCAGCAGCAGCAGCAGGGGGCAGCAGCAGCAGCAGCAGCAGCAGGGGACAGCAGCAGCAGCAGCAGCAGCAGGAGACAGCAGCAGCACGGGACAGCAGCAGCAGGAGACAGACGAGACGCTTCTCTTGAAGCACATGCAGCTGCAGCAACAGCTGCAGCAGCAGCAGCAGCAGCAGCAGCAGCAGCAGCAACAGCAGCAACAGCAGCTATCACGCGTAATCTGCATTTGTTTCTTTTGTCTCTTCCGCCTTTGTTTTTCGGTGTCTATCTCTATTTCTTTTCTTTTTTATATTTATTTTAATAAATATAAAAAAGAAAAAAGATAGAGTTTATATTTTATATTTATTTAAATAAATAAAAAAGAGAAAAATGATATAATTCTCTTTTATATTTATTTTAATATTCCGCTCCCATTCTGCTTGCTGCTAGTCGTCTCCTCAGGCAGCGCAT
>NW_013567129.1:0-223 GCF_000499745.2 Eimeria mitis | reverse complement strand
AGCAGCAGCAGCAGCAGCAACAGCAGCAGCAGCAGCAGCAGCAACAGCAGCAGCAGCAGCAGCAGCAGTAATGTAAAGCAGCATATTTAAAAATGCAGAAATTAATTAAATCGGTGGCGTTTTATTTTCGGGCCGTTTTGGGGTGTATATACACCCCAACTATTTTCTATTAGAATTTTATATTAATACAAATATATATATATATATATATATATATATATAT
>NW_013567128.1:1140-1464 GCF_000499745.2 Eimeria mitis | reverse complement strand
GGTTTAGGGTTTAGGGTTTAGGGTTTAGGGTTTTAGGGTTTAGGGGTTTAGGGTTTAGGGTTTAGGGTTTTAGCGTCTAGGGGTTTAAGGTTTAGGGTGTAGGGTTTTAGGGTTTAGGGGTTTAGGGTTTAGGGTTTTAGGGTTTAGGGGTTTAGGGTTTAGGGTTTTAGGGTTTAGGGGTTTAGCGTTTAGGGTTTTAGGGTTTAGGGGTTTAGGGTTTTAGGGTTTAGGGTTTAGGGTTTAGGGTTTTGTTGTTTTTGCAGGTTCTTTGAAGGGAATGCTGAACCGTCTCGTCATGTCAGGTGAGAAAAGGGTTTAGGCTTT
>NW_013567128.1:566-1040 GCF_000499745.2 Eimeria mitis | reverse complement strand
AGGGTTTAGGGTTTAGGGTTTAGGGTTTAGGGTTTAGGGTTTAGGGCTTAGGGTTTTAGGGTTTAGGGTTTTAGGGTTTAGGGTTTATGGTTTAGGGTTTTGTTGTTTTTGCAGGTTCTTTGAAGGGAATGCTGAACCGTCTCGTCATGTCAGGTGAGAAAAGGGTTTAGGGTTTAGGGTTTAGGGTTTAGGGTTTGCAGGTGGTTGTGGTCTAGGGTTTAGGGTTTAGGGTTTAGGGTTTGAGTTCTGCGTTTGTTGTTGAATGTAAAGGGTTTCAAATCAGCGACTTAGGGTCACGCCTCAGGCTTTGTGGTTTAGGGTTTAGGGTTTAGGGTTTAGGGTTTAGGGTTTAGGGTTTAGGCTTGAGGGTTTAGGGCTTAGGCTTGAGGGTTTAGGGTTTAGGGTTTAGGTTTCAGGCTTTATCTATTAGGGTTTCGGTTCCAGGTCTCCCGTTTCAGAATTTACCACCCAGGG
>NW_013567128.1:0-466 GCF_000499745.2 Eimeria mitis | reverse complement strand
CAAATCAGCGACTTAGGGTCACGCCTCAGGCTTTGTGGTTTAGGGTTTAGGGTTTAGGGTTTAGGGTTTACGCTTGAGGGTTTAGGGTTTAGGGTTTACGCTTGAGGGTTTAGGGTTTAGGGTTTAGGTTTCAGGCTTTATCCATTAGGGTTTAAGTTCCAGGCCTCCCGTTTCAGAATTTACCACCCAGGGTCTAGGATCTAGGGTTTAGGGTTTAGGGTTTAGGGTTTAGGGTTTAGGGTTTAGGGTTTGTGTGTAGGTGTTTGGAGTTTGAAAACCGCCAACTGTGTGCAACAAACCGTTTATATGAGGCAGAGATAAAAACCCTAAAAAATAAAATCGAGGGTTTAGAGAAAGAGAATATAAAAATAAATAATAAATATAATAAACAACAACTACTACTACAAACACACCAACAAGCAACCAAGGTAAACCCTAAACCCTAAACCCTAAACCCTAAACCCTA
>NW_013567127.1:12216-13197 GCF_000499745.2 Eimeria mitis | reverse complement strand
TAGGGTTTACTAGGGTTTACTAGGGTTTAGGGTTTACTAGGGTTTAGGGTTTACTAGGGTTTAGGGTTTGTGTGTAGCCGGGGGAGAAGGTTCAGCTCGAGCTAGAATTGCGGTTAGTTAACGACGTCGGCGTAGTGGGAGAAAACGCCGCAGGCAAAACCTCCCTCGTCTCAGCATTGACAGAGTGAGTCGAGGGTTTAGGGTTTAGGGTTTAGGGTTTAGGGGTTTTAGGGTTTAGGGGTTTTAGGGTTTGCGGGGTGGGACTGGCAGTTAGCTTTCTCTCAAGGGTTTAGGGTTTAGGGTTTAGGGTTTAGGGTTTGTGTGTTCAGCTATCAGTCTCGCATAGGTCCTCAAGGGTTTAGAACCTAATACCTAGGGTTTAGGGTTTAGGGTTTAGGGTTTGTGTGCAGCTACCAGTCTCGCATAGGTCCTCAAGGGTTTAGAACGCGGCTTGTATTGTCTAGGGTTTAGGGTTTAGGGTTTAGGGTTTGTGTGCAGCTACCAGTCTCGCATAGGCCCTCAAGGGTTTAGAACGCGGCCTGTATTCTTTATTCTTTATTCTCTAGGGTTTAGGGTTTAGGGTTTAGGGTTTAGGGTTTGTGTTCAGCTACCAGTCTCGCATAGGTCCTCAAGGGTTTAGAACGCGGCGGCCTTTTTTAGCTTCGGTGGTTTGGGGGGACGGCCAGCAGGCGGTGCTGCTGGACTCTCCTGCTCTCTTTGCGGGGGCTCACAGAGTAAACCCTAAACCCTAAACCCTAAACCCTAAACCCTAGATGCGAGGGGGTTTGGTTTGCGATAGGCTGTGCGTAGGCACTCGAGATGTTATACACTTTAAATTAAAGGGTTTAGGGTTTAGGGTTTAGGGTTTAGGGTTTTTATAATGGAGATACCATAGGCAGCAATGAAAGGAAACTAGTATATATATATATATATATATATATATATATATATATATATATATATATATATATATATATATAT
>NW_013567127.1:5000-11861 GCF_000499745.2 Eimeria mitis | reverse complement strand
GCAACAGCAGCAACAACAGCAACAGCAAGAAGAAAAGCAACAGCAAGAGCTTCACGAGCAGCAGCAGCAGCAGCAGCAACAGCAGGAAGATAAGCAACAGCACGAGCACCACGACCAGCCACACCAGCAGCACCAGCAACAGCAGCAGCAGCAGCAGCAGCAGCAGCAGCAGCAGCAGCAGCAAGAGGAGCTCGAGGAAACTCGGCTTCTTCGGGTGTATGGGGAGCTCTCGCCAGATATATTTTGTCAGTTTTTGCGGCTGCGTAGAGAACTGCGGCTGCATGATAAACACTTTCATAGAAAAGCTGAACTCGTAAACCCTAAACCCTAAACCCTCATAAACCCTCATAAACCCTCATAAACCCTCATAAACCCTCATAAACCCTCATAAACCCTAATAAACCCTAATAAACCCTAATAAACCCTAATAAACACTAATAAACAATAAGAAAGAATTGGGGTTTTATATATAATAAAGTATAAGATAAATTTAGTGATGCTCATGAAGCATCCTTGCTGTTGCTGCTGATACTGTTGCTGCTGTTGCTGCTGTTGCTGCTGCTACTGCTGCTGCTGCTGCTGCTGCTGCTGCTGCCTTTCTTCCGGTTACTACAGCACTCACCAACGCACACACTAATTTCTGCTTCTACTTGTATGCATATACAACTGCTGCTGCTGCTGCTGCTGCTGCCTCTGCTGCTGCTGCTGCTGCTGCTGCTGCTGCCTCTGCTGTTGCTGCTGCTGCTGCTGCTGCTGCTGCTGCTGCTGCAGGTGGTGGTTACAAAGTGTGATATGCTGGAGCGGCAGCCGCTGCTTGCTGCTGATTCTCTCCACCACCGCATGCAGCATTTCTTCCCGCATATACCAGTACTAGGTAAACCCTAAACCCTAAACCCTAAACCCTAGGTGTAAACCCTAAACCCTAGCTGGCCTTGCTGTAAACCCTAAACCCCTTCGGCAAACAATAAACCCTACAACCTAAACCCTAAACCCTACCCGTGTACTCTAAACCCTATCAGTATACCATAAACCCTAAACCCTAACGACAAACCCTAAACCCTAAACCCTAAACACTGTGTAAACCCTAATCCATCAACCGTATGGGTAAACCCTAAACTCCAAACCGTAAACCCTAATCTCTATGGATAAACCCTAAACCCTAAACCCTATATGTTTGTGTTCCATCGTGGGGGGAGACATCATTTTGCTGCTAAGGCTGCCGTTGCTGCTGCTGTTGTTGCTGCCGTTGCTGCTGCTGTTGCTGCTGCTGCTGTTTCTGTTTCTGCTGCAATTGGTGCTGCTGTTTTTTCTCCTGTTGCTGCTACTGCTGTTTCTGTTGCTGCTGCTGCTGGGTGTGTGCTGCAGCTGCTTCTCCCCGCTTCGGTTTGGGTTGTGCTGCAGTTGCTGCTGAATTGTACAGGCTGCTGCAGCAGCAGCGACAGCAGCAGCAGCAGCAGCAGCAGCTCGAACCCATAAGACGTTCAACTGTTAACCTAGAGGAAACAGCTCTGGCTCTAAACCCTAAACCCTAAACCCTAAACCCTAAACCCTAGATATGAATGCAGCTGATGCTGCAATCCTTTCTACAACAAACAACGACTGCACTTGCTGCTAATACCTTTCCTCTCTTTGCTGCTACTGCTGCTGCTGCTACTGCTGCTGCTGCTGCTGCTGCTGCTGCTGCTGCTGCTGCTGCTGCTCTAAAGAGAGAAAATTTGAATCCCTTGACGCCCCCAAGGCAAACCAAACCAACGACAGTCCTGTGGTGCTGCAGCAGCAGCAGCAGCAGCAGCAGCTGCTGCTGCTGCTGCTGCTGCTGCTGCTGTTGCTGTTTGCAGCCGTAGCTGCTCCTGCAGCAGCAGCAGCAACTTCTGCTGCTGCTGCTGCTGCTGCTGCACTTGTTGCTGCTCCTGCAGCTGCGCCGACGAACTTCGATCGCCGCTCTGTGTGTTTCTTTGTATTTGTTTCGCTGCACCAAATAAATAAATTTATTTTATTTTATTTTTTATTTTATTTATTTTATTTATTTTATTTATTTTATATAATTAATGTATTTATTTTATTTATATTTAATTTCAACCTTTTTTTGCAGCTTTGCTGCAGCTGCATATACACCGCATCCACAACAGGTAGAAAGGAAACTGCACTCCTGCTGCTGCTGCTGCTGCTGCTGCTGCTTCTGCTGCTGCTTGTGCTGTAGCTGCTGTTGCTCCTGCTGCAGCAGCAGCAGCTGCTGCTACTGCTGCTGGTGCTGCTGCAGTTGCTGCTGCACCTGTTGCTGTTATTTTCCTCCAAGTGCTGCAACTGCTGCTAATTTTACAGCATCTGTTGCTGTTCTTGCTGCTGCTGCTGCTGCTGCTGCTGCTGCTGCTGCAGCCACTGCTCATCTGCCCCCTGCTTCTGCTGCTGCTGCTGCAGCAACCACTCCCGCCGCCGCTGCTGCTGCTGCTGCTGCTGCTGCTGCTGCTGTTGTCTATGGTTGTCCTCTGGTGATAGCTAACTCGAAATCTGCGGTTGTTGCTAGCCTGCGGTAGTATACAGCATCGTGTGTTTGTGGTTTTTGTTTCGTTGGGTCTATATGCATAACAACAACAAAGAGAGAAGCTTCGTGCTGCTGCTGCTCCATCCTTACCATTCCTGCTGCTGCTGCTGCTGATCCTGCTGCTGCTGATCCTGATCCTGCTGCTGCTCCTGCTGCCCCTCCTCCTGCTGCTGCTGCTGCTGCTGCTGCTGGACGCACCCACAAACGGAATGCTGCAGGAATATCGTGCATCTGGCAGGCGGGGGGGAGACTGAGTCTGGCGACAGCAGCTTCAACAGCTGCTGCTGCATCTGCTGCAGCAGAAGCAGCCGAAGCAGCAGCAGCAGCAGCAGCACCAGGTAGAGCAGCAGCAGCAGCAGCAGGAGAAGAAGATACTGGACCCCCTATTAGTATTTCACTGCGGGTAACAAACACACGCGGGCTGTATGTAGCATGAAACCTCCACATACACCTGGCGACTTCTTTAAATTCAAATAAAGATGAATGCATGCTGCTGCTGCTGCTGCCGAAGGCTCCTCCTGCTGCTGCTGCAGCAGGATAAGGTAGAGTATGTGGGTGCATGAAAGGACCAGAAGCAGCAGCAGCAGCAGCAGCAGCTGCTGCAGCAGAAGGTAGCATCACTGCATCCGTCCAGTGTCTAGGGGGATCGCAGTTAGTTTTATCACCAAAGAACTCATAAATTTTTCTCGGTGTAGACTGCACAGTTGCGCCTATAATATATTGTTCTTTTTTAAAGTTTTCTACAAAGAAAGGTCTTGGTGGGGTTGTACAACACTCACAATATGAACTAAGAGGAACCGAAGAAGTTTTTATATCAACTGATCCAGCTACTCTTCTTGCTGTTGCTGCTGCTATACGTATAGGATTCCAAGAGAAACGTGGGCTATTTTCTAAGAAAAAAACTAAAGAATTACTGCTAGGTCTACACATAACCTCTATAGAACCCCATTTCAGGTCATCCCATTCCCCCTCTGTTAAGCTTGAAACTAAATATTCTGTTCTGCATCTCTCGTAATCTAAATGTGAATAAGGTAATAAAACATATGGTGTCACACAATTATATGAAGATACAGGGGCCCCAGGGGGGCCCCCTGATCCTACTATACCACCACCACCACCCATCATGGGGGGGGAGGGGGCCCCGGGGGCCCCCCCCAAAGAGGAAACTCCACCGCCGCCGCCTAATGCAGAAACACCAGAACCTGATATTCCTCCTACAATACCTCCAGTACCCATCACACCACCAGTATAAATATTACCACCATAACCACCTCCTGACGAGCCTGGTGGGGGGGGTTGCTGCGGTGGTGTTGTTGATGGGGGCCCTCCCCATACACCTGATGCTGCGTGTGCATAGAGTAATGTTTTATTATATTCGGAATTTATTGGTGATAATATTATATTTAATTCAATTAATATAGAATATATAAAAATAAAACGAAAAAACCAAAAAGAATATAATCGAGCCCAACCCCGTTTCAGAGCCATCTTGTTGAATATCTGAATATCCTGCGTCTCGCTTTCTGCTTTCTCTCCCTTTTTGTACTTTTTTGTTTGCGGTAAATATATTAATAAATGAAATAATAACAAAATAATAAAAGAGAAAAACAACAGAAGAATGATCGCTCCTTCGATCGAACCACCCACGCCGCTGCAATGGCGACGAGAACGAGAGAAGAGGGTATTGTAATTTAGGGTTTAGGGTTTAAGGATTAGGGTTTAGGGTTTAGGGTTTACGTCTTCCTCTTCACATTCAAAAAATAACACAAAAATACAAACAATACACAGAAAGCAACCCACTGCTGCAGCAACAGAAGCTACAGGAGGCCCCGTGGGAGCCGCTTCCAGCTCCCTCCCCTCGCAAACCCTAAACCCTAAACCCTAAACCCTAAACCCTAGATCTTAAACACTAAACCCTCATTTGTTCATGGCTTAATAACTCAACTTTTCTTGCATAAAATACAGCTAACAACGAGCTTCCTCCACACATTCGCTTTCCGTTCCTCTCTACCGCCGCCTAGCGACCGCCGCCTCTGTTTCTTGAACTCTAAACCCTAAACCCTAAACCCTAAACCCTTCATACTGAAAAGCATAGCATCATATGTACGCACACTTCACTATAACTCTTATAAGGTCTGCTAAATATTATTTTCTTGTTTCTCCTATAAGCACCAGCATTCAATAAAACCCCTGCCGTGCATACGATCGTAGCTGATGCCCCCCATGCAAGCGGAGGTGCCTGTACACCCCAACCACTTGTTTCTGCTTGAACTAAGACTGTAGAAAATGCTTAAACTCTTGTGTGACCCTCAGCAGCCAGCCCGCATGCACCTAAAAGTACTACCGGTAGCCTTCATCGCCCCACCACAGTAAGAAGCACACACCCTCGTATACAAGCTCTCCCAGCGGGGGTTCTCTGTGCTGAGAGAAGTGCTTTTGCTGCGCTTGCTGCTGCTGCAACTCGTGTTGTTTCTGGTGTTTCGCCTGGTCCTCCTGCTGTATCTTTTGCTGCTGCGTCTCTTGCTGCAATGCTTCTTGCTGCTGAGCCGCTTGCTACTGCATCACAGCTTCGTGCTCTGTATACTGAGACAGTACAAGTAACAGCCAGCGAAAGCATTCACTATCTTTTCGAGCCGTCGGCGTGTTGAGAGATCATTGGGGGGATCATCGATGCCCCGTCGCATCGATTCCCCCCATATACACCTCAACAGAGTGCTTTCTGTATGCTGCTTTCTCTCCCTTCTCTGTCTTCTACAATATTCTTTGGTTTATATCTTGGTGAATTGAACAGCATGAAACTTCTATAGCAGAGTAACCCCACTTATATCCTAATTGAGCTTGCATTTTATTATCGATTCCCCTGTGGTCTCTGTCGTTGCCAAAGAGAAGTCGCAGTGGATACACCAATCAGTAAACCGGTAAGTTGCGGTGTATAGTTTCAGTGTAAAACAACAAACAAACCCAATTCTATGCAAGTATCAGGGGAAAATATTTCAACTCGTGGCCGTTGGGTTTAGGGTTCAGGGTTCAGGGTTTAGGGTTTAGGGTTTAGGGTTCAGCTAATCAGCATACATAAGCAGAGATCTAATATGTGGCAGACTTGTATGGATGAATAGAAACGCATCGCCTGGGGCCTCGTGCGTTTCCTTTTTTTGTGTCTGTTTCCCTGGCTAAGCTGCACAATTGCTTGCTCATCTAACAGCCTGTCTCACCTTATCTCCCATCAACTGTGAATTACGTTCCCCTGCTTACTGCAGAAGACGGTACATGCATTGCTTGCTGCTTCCCCTCAGCTTTCAGCACGGGGGCTTCGCAGGCTGCCGTCTCTGTTCTTTCTTCCTTCTCGTCCTCTTCTGAGAGAAGCTGAGATTCACAACTCTAAGATTATAGGTTCTATCTGTTGGTCATCTCCACAGTGTTCGTCTTTTTTTCTGAGTTAGAGCGGTGGAAAAACTGCCGGCATTTCAACATTTCAGTGTTCAAGTATTTCTTCATCTCGGCGAAATTCACGATTTCACGATTTATGATTTAATTTCTTCTCCGTGGCTGAACCACCTATGTTTTGCATCAGTTCAGGGAACAGCCGTGCAATATGCAATTACAAAAGGTACAGAAGGTCCTACCCATACATATATATATATATATATATATATATATATATATATATATATATATATATATATATATATATATATATATATATACGGTGTATTGAGAAGGAGAAACTACACCTTCAGAGTGAGAGGAAACCTCTCCAATGCAGCGCATCGCGACGCCCGAGATGTTTGCGCCGTGGTAAAGGCAGAAGCATTATTCATTAATTTTCGTCTAAAAGCACATTCAGCAAAATATGAGGCAGAAACTGCATTCGTTCAGCCACAGAAAAACGAGCCCGTCAGCCGCTGCTCGCCTCCTCTCTGATCACTGTTCAAGACGGTAAGCAGTTGAATTCTCTACGAAAACTTTTGCGGGAAAAGAAGAAGAAAGTCGTCTTCATGTTTTTCATAGAGTGCCTTCACGATCGATCAACGATAAACAAATACCCACCCAGGTCCTCAGCTGGACTGTGGCGTTCGCTGCTCGTGGCTCCCTCACTTAACCGTGTGGCGCTACCAAGTGTACGGATTGTTCTCTATCTTAGCATAATATTATAAAGAGCTGCTAGAGAGAGTCAAAAGCTTAGAGGTAGGAGGCCCCCAAGAGCCGCTGGCAATCGCTCAAGCCCCCAGGGCTCCTGGGTACACCAGCACAAATAGCTGGGGATGCCCTTCATGAGTTTCCGCATACTTTGCTGCAGCTATTGCTGCAAGAAAACCCCG
>NW_013567126.1:36147-36478 GCF_000499745.2 Eimeria mitis | reverse complement strand
CAGCAGCAGCAGCAGCAACAGCAGCAGCAGCAGCAACAGCAGCAGCAGCAGCAACAGCAGCAGCAGCAACTAACAGATATTTCGAAGAAGGGGAGGAGGAGTTCTTTTGCTTCCTCCCACAGCAGGTTGCACTGCGCTTGCTGCTGCTGCTGCTGCTGCTGCTGCTGCTGCTGCTGCTGCTGCTGCAGTGTATAGGCAGTTGTTTTGTGGTGTCTCTGCATCGCCTGCAGCAGCCGCCGCTTTGCTGCTGCTTCGTTTTGCTGCTGCTGCTTGCTGCTGTAGCAGCAGCCCTCAGCAAGACGAACGATAGAAGACCAGCACGGTATCTCCA
>NW_013567126.1:32653-33718 GCF_000499745.2 Eimeria mitis | reverse complement strand
CCCTAAACCCTAAACCCTAAACCCTAAACCCTAAACCCTAGACCCTAAACCCTAAACCCTAAACCCTAATCTTTAAACACCAAACCCTCAACCCTCACTTGTCATTGTCGTGTCTTCTTTCCCCCCTTACGGCCTGCGCTGCGCAGTGTGCGCCGGGAGCACACCCAGCAGCAGCAGCCGCAGCAGCAGCAGCAGCAGTAGCAGCAGCAGCAGCAGCAGCAGCAGCAGCAACCGCAGCAGCAGCAGCAGCAGCAGCAACAAGAGCAGTGACGGTGACAGCCGTGCCAGAGACATCGGTGACGGCCCCACCAGCGGCAGCATCAGCAACTGCAGCAGCAGCAACAGCAGCAGGAGCAGCAACAGCAGCAACAGCAGCAGCAGCAGCAGCAGCATCGACAAAGCCAGCCAGCAGCAGCTCACTCCTTTCTCCGTATCCTCATGCTGCTCTTCGCAAACTGTTCTGAACAGCCCGTATATTTCAAGCTAGTAGCTTGGCATCGAGGGTTTAGGGTTTAGGGTTTAGGGTTTAGGGTTTAGGGTTTGGGGATGGCTTCCAGCGCGGCTACACTCTCTTCATATCTCTCTGGGGGGCCCCCTCAAACCCCTTCCCCCCCGGAACAAATTCTACCTTCGGGGGCCCCCCAAGGGGCCCCCCAGGGGGCCCCTCAGGGGGCCCCCCAGGGGGGCCCCCAAGGGGCCCCTCAAGAGACCTCTCAGGGGGTATCTGAGGGGGTTGCTGAGGAGGGGGCCCCTAGGGGGGCCCCCAGGGGGCCCCCCGGGAGTGTGGCTGTTAGGGGGAGGAAGAAGCGGGAGCAGAGAGAGGCAGCTTCTTCAGCAGCTGCAGCAGCAGCTGCTGCTACACCACCGCAGCAGCAGCAGCAGCAGCAGCAGCAGGAGGGGGCCCCTGTTTTGCGTCGTCGGACTCGCAGCTCAGCAGCAGCAGGGGGGAGAGGGGGCCCCCACAGGGGGCTTGAGGGGGGGCCCCTCTCTCCCCTCCTCTCTAAGAAGACATCTCTTTGGGGGCCCCTAGATGGGGGGCCCCCCTCCCTTAGTCTGACCTCCTTG
>NW_013567126.1:29899-31870 GCF_000499745.2 Eimeria mitis | reverse complement strand
AGCTCCTCCACAAAAGCATGCAACAACAACAGCAGCAGCAGCAGCAGCAGCAACAGCAGAAGCAGCAGCAAAGCGAGCAACCGACCCGTGCGGTGAGGAGGAATCTAGTCAGTTGCCAGCAGCAACAGCAGCAGCAACAGCAGCAGCAGCAACAGCAGCAGCAGCAGACGAAGCAGCAGGAGAAACAGGACAAGCAGCCACCCTCAATGAGGAGGCAAACAATACACCAGCTCAAACAGCAGCAGATGCAGCAGCAGCAGATGCAGCAGCAGCAGATACAGCAGCACCAGGCGCAGCAGCAGCAGATGCAGCAGCAGATGCAGCAGCAGATGCACCAGAAGCAGCAGCAGCAGGAGCAGCAGGAACTGCAACAGGGGCAGCAGCAGCAGCATCGGAATCAGCGACAGCAAGCCCAAAGGCAGCAGCAGCAGAACCCGAGCGAGATGTTGCTACTGCTGCAGGTCCAGCAGCAGCAGCAACAGAAGCAGCAGCAGCAGCAGCAGCAGCTGCTGCTGCTGCTGCTGAGGCTGCAGCAAACGAGCAGAAAGCTGCCAGGAGGAGGAGTCTTATTGCTGCGCTGCGGGCGGCCTTCCCCCACTGCCCCTTTGCTTCGCTCAACTCTCCTGAGTCTGCTGCTGCTGCTGCTCCTGCTGCTGCTGCTGCTGCTGCTGCTGCTCCTGCTGCTGCTTCTGCTGTTCCTGCTGCTGCTGCGACTGATCGTGTTGCTGCTGTTGCTGCTGCAGCTAATGATAAGGGAACACCGGCGCATGCAGAGAATGCTTCGGAGCCCTTGCACACTGCTGCTGCTCCTGCTGCTGCTGCTGCTGCTCGCCGCTCCTCCAGACAGCAGCAGCAGCAGCAGCAACAGCAGCAGCAGCAGCAGTTCAGGCAGCAGCTGCAGCAGCAGGAGCTGCTGCAGACGCCTAGCACAAAAGCTGCTCCCTCCTTCAATACGTGGCCGTCTGCTGCTGCTGGTAGAGGGTCTGTAAGGCTGGCAGCAGCAGCAGCAGCAGCAGCAGAAGCAGGTGCAGCAGCAGCAGTAGCAGGTGCTGCAGCAGCAGAAACAGGCGCTGCAGCAGCAGAAGCAGGTGCAGCAGCAGCAGAAGTAGGTGCAGCAGCAGCAGACGAGCAGGAGTATCTTGTTGCTGCTGAGCAGCAGGGCGTCCATAGCAGCAGCAGCAGCAGCAGCAGCAGCAGCAGACCTGAAGCAATTGGCAGCAGCAGAAGCAGCAGCTACAGCAGCATCAATCGCAGAGCAAGCAGCAGCAGCATGATGCCTCCGGCAAGAACAGTTCAGAGCAGCAGCAGCAGCAGCAGCAGCAACAGCAGCAATAACAGCAGCATCCGCAATAGCAGCAGCAGCAGCGACAGCAGCAACGGCAGCAGGACCAGCAGCAGCCGCAGCAGCAGCAGAAGGTGCCTATTAAGGAGAACCCACAGCACAAGCAGCAACAGCAGCAGCAACCACAACAGCAGCAGCAGCACCAACAGCAGCAGGAACAGCAGCAGCAACGGCAGCAGCAAACTCAACATTCAATCTTTCCTGCGTCGGCTGCCTCTAGACAGAACCAAGGGGCCCCTTGCTGCTCTACGGGGGCCCCCAAGGGGGGCCCCCAGGGGGGCCCCCACGGGGGCCCCCAGGGGGCCCCCCAGGGGGCCCCTCAGTACCCTAAAATCATCTGTTGAGATTCAGCGGCTCCTCAGCGCCTTGTCAAGCTCAGATGAGGCCTCACAAAGAGATGCTGCTGCTGCTGCTGCTGCTGCTGCTGCTGCTGATGTGGACGAGGCTGCTGCTGCTGCTGTAGATTCGCCTGCTGCTGCTGCTGCTGCTGCTGCTTCTCTTGCTGCTGCTTGGGAGAAAAGAAGATGCAGCAATAAGACGGCTCCTTATACGCAGCAGCCGCAGGACCCTGTTGCTGCCTTTGCAGCCCAGCAGCAGCAGCAGCAGCAGCAGCAGCAACAGCAGCAGCA
>NW_013567126.1:27628-29799 GCF_000499745.2 Eimeria mitis | reverse complement strand
CTGCTGCTGCTGCTGCTGCTGCTGATGTGGACGAGGCTGCTGCTGCTGCTGTAGATTCGCCTGCTGCTGCAGCAGCAGCAACAGCAGTGGGCCCTTCACAAACTGCAAAAACGGCGACTCCAACCCCTGCTGCTGCAGCAGCAGCAGCAGAAGCTAAAGGATGAGCAGCAGCAGCACTACCTGCAGCAAGACGCGCAGCAGCAGCAAGTGTGGAAGCGAGGATATGATAGCAGCAACAGCAGCAGCAGCAGCAACAGCAGAAGCAGCAGCGGCAGTAGCAGCAGCAGCAGCACCAGCAGCAAAAGCAGCAGCAGCAGAAGCAGAAGAGGCCTGAAGAGACAGCAGGCACACATACGGCTTCTTGCTGCCGCCTTGAGAGGGAGCAGGAGGAGCAGCGCAGAGCAACTGCAGCAGCAGCAGCAGCAGCAGCGAAAGCAAAAGCAGCAGCAGCAGCAGCAGCAAAAGCAGCAACAGCAGCAGTGGCAGTCCCGGCAGAACAGGTCGTATACAAAATTCCTAGGAAGCACTCAGCTGCAGCAGAAGCAGCAGCAGCAGCAACAAGAGCAGCAACAGCAGCAGCAGCAGCAGCAGTTGCTGCTGCAGCAACGACCTGCTGAGGGTTCGCCGTATCAACAGAGGAAGCTCTTAGACTTGGCGCGGGCTTCGTTCATCAAGCAGCAGCAGCAGCAGCAGCAGCAGCAGCAGCAAAAGCAGCGGCAGCTGATGCAGCAGCAGGAAGAAGAGTGGGGCGAGTCTGACGCTGCTGCTGCTGCAGGTGTTTATGAAGGTACTGCTGCTGCTGCTGCTGCGATGTCAGATTTGGAAGCAGCAGAAGCAGCAGCAGCAGCAGAAACAGCAGCAACAGCAGCAGCAGCAGAAGCAGCAGATGGAGATGTAATAACAGCAATACCAGCGGCAGCAACAGCAGCAGCAGCACAAGATGCAGCAAATCACTTTCGTGCTGCTGCTTCTCACAATTTCGTTGCTGCTGCTGCCGCCTCTGCGGCTACTTATCGAGAGCTGCAGCAGCAGCAGCTGCAGCAGCAGCAGCAGCTGCAGCAGCAGCGGATGCGGCGACAGCGAGATGGGCGATTGCTGTTACTGCAGCAGCAGCAGGTTGAACATGAGCAGCGCCAACAGCAGCAGCAGCAGCAGCAGCAGCAGAAGCAGCAGCGCGTGGCTGCTTCTTCTTGCTGCTCCTTTGCTGCTTCCTCTTGCATCTCTTCTGCTCCTCCTTGTGTTTCTTTCTCTCTGCTGCAGCAGCAGCTGGGGGCCCCTACACCCCCTCAGGGGCCCCCCACTTCTCTGCTGCTGCCGAGCCGCCGCAGGCGTCGTTCAACCAGCAGCAGCAGCAGCAGCAGCAGCAGCAGCAGGAGCAGCAGCAGCAGCAGTGAGGATCACAGGAGACGTAGGAATCGCCGCATGTGCAGCAGCAGCAGCAGCAGAAAGCAGCAGATGAAACGGCAGCAAACTCAAAGGCTTAGGGGGGCATTAGCAGCAGAAGGATCTATCAGCAGCAGCAGCAGCAGCAGCAGCAGCAGCAGCAGCAGCAGATTCTCCGTGTGCCGCGAGGTGGTGAGGGGTCTATGCGAAGATGTTATGAAGGAGGTGCTGCCAGGGCTGCTGCAGCAGGCAGCAACTGCTGCTGCTACTGCTGCTGCTGCTGCTGCTGTTGCTGCTCTCGCCTCCACGCGCACTCAGGGAGCCGAGCCTGCAGCAGCGACTGCAGCAGCCGGTGGTGCAGCAACTGTAGCAACAGCAGCAGCTGCTGCTGCTGCAGCAGCAGCAGCAGCAGCAACGCAGCAGGCAACAAGCGGTGCTGCTGCTGCACCGCTCGAGATGCCAAGAAGTGATCAGTATCTGACACATGAACTGCAGCAGCAGCAACTGCAGCAGCAGCGACTGCAGCAGCAGCAACTGCAGCAGCAGCAACTGCAGCAGAAGCAGCTGCGGCAGCAGCAACTGCAGCGGCAGCGCCTGCAGCAGCAGCGTCTGCAGCGGCAGCACTTACAGCAGCGGCAGAAGCAGCAGGACGAGCAGCAAGAGGAGCAGCAGCAGCTGTTTGTGCAGCAGCAGCAGCAGCAGCAGTTGCTGCTGGAGATGCAGCAGGAGCCAGGCTCTGCCTCGCGGCCGCTATCCCCCGTAGTCATTCTGTCCGAAGACGAGTCGCC
>NW_013567126.1:25624-25877 GCF_000499745.2 Eimeria mitis | reverse complement strand
TCGCGCAGGGGGCCCCCACCAGTGGAGCTGGGGGCCCCCTGCAGCGGACGGGGGCCCCCCCAGCGTTCTAGGGGCCCCCCTGCTGAGCCAATACCCAGCTGGGGGCCCCCAAGCCGGGGTGCTTCGGCTGATGGGGGGGCCCCCTGGGGGGCCCCCAGGGGGGCCCCCAGGGGCCCCCTAACGCGACGTCTAGGCCAACCGGCAACAGAAAGCAGAGCGGGGGCCCCACGTAGGGGCCCCCCACGCAAGGGGG
>NW_013567126.1:22500-25609 GCF_000499745.2 Eimeria mitis | reverse complement strand
GGGGGGGCCCCCTAGGCAAGGGGCCCCCCAGTAGGGGGGGGGCCCCCAGCGGGGGGCCCCCCGAGGAGGTGAGCCGCTGCGGGGATATATACGAAAGAGGGGTCAGAGAAGAAGAAAGGAAGGGAAAGGTAGTGAAGGAGAAAGTAAGAAAATAATATATTTTTTTATTTTTTATTTTTTTTTGTTTCTGTTTGTTTTGTTGTTTTTGTTTGTTTTGCTGTTTTTTGTTTATTTTGTTTTCGTTATTATGCACACCGCCCGTGTAGGGAACAGCAGCAACAACAACTGCAGCAGCAGCAACAACAGCCGCAGCTGGAGCAGCAACAGCAGCACAAGCAGCAGCAGCAGCAACAGCAAAACTAGCAGCAGCTGCAGCAGCAGTAACAGTACAACAAACACAACCAGCAGCAGCAAGAGGAGCATTCGCCTCATCAACAGCAGCAGCAGCAGCAGCAGCAGCAGCAGCAACAACAACGAAATGTATATATATGTGTATGCATGCGTGCAGGCGTCTGCTGCTGACGGTGCGGTGTATAGGCAGCAGCAGCAGCAGCAGCAGCAGCAGCAGCAGCAGCGGCAGCAGCTGCAGCAAGTAGTGGAGACGTTTTCTATTGGGGGGGAGAGGCCAGCAGTGAAGGTTTTGTGGGCGGACAGCAGCAGCAGCTGGGAGGCAGCAGACACAGTCGCACACTTGCTGCAGCAGCAGCAGCAGCAGCAGCAGCAGCAGGAGCAGGAGCAGCAGCAGCAGCGGCGGCAGCAGGAAGAGCAGCAGCAGCAGCAGCGACAGCAACAGCAGATTAAGCTGCAGCTGCAACAGCAACAAAAACAACACAGACTGCAACTGCAGCAACAAAAAAGAATGCAGCAGCAACAGCAGCAGCAGCAGCAGCAGCAGCAGCAACAGCAGCAGCCAGATGCTGCAGTAAACGCAAAGACAACGAAAAGGAAAACAAACCCTAAACCCTAAACCCTAAACCCTAAACCCTGGTTTCTTGCCGTAGGCACGGAGCCTCAGAGCAGGCATCAAGAGGGTTTAGGGTTTAGGGTTTAGGGTTTGTGGTTGATGAAGAAATTTCTTTTCTTTAACTTTGCTGCTGTGCAGCTGTCTCTGTTTCGTTACTCGAGGGTTTAGGGTTTAGGGTTTAGGGTTTAGGGTTTAGTATCTGTTTATATTTCCTTTTGTCGCTATTGGCTCTCTATGTTTCTGTTTCTGTCTCCTTCTCTCTTTCTCTCTCTTTTCTCTGTCTCTGTCTCCTCTCTCCTTTTCTCTCTTTCTCTGTCTCTTTTTCTCTCTTTCTCTATCTCTTTCTCTCTTTCTCTTTCTCTCTCTTTCTCTGTCTCTTTCTCTCTCTGTCTCTGTCTCTTTCTCTCTCTTTTCTATCTCTTTCTATCTCTTTCTCTCTCTTTTTCTGTCTCTGTCTTTCTCTGTCTCTTTCTCTTTCTCTGTCTCCTTCTGTCTCTGTCTCTTTCTCTGTCTCCTTTTCTCTCTGTCTCCGTTGTTTAGTTTTGAGGGCCCCGGGCTCCCCACAACTATCAATCGCGAAACCCTAAACCCTAAACCCTAAACCCTAAACCCTTGAAACACGCAGCGGCTGCAAGCCCAATTGGTGTTTAAAATATCAGTCGAATGAAGGAAAAACCAAAACCCTAAACCCTCATATCCAAACCCTAAACCCTAAACCCTTCAGCCCTTATTACAAAACCCTAAACCCTCGTTCAAAACCCTAAACCCTAAACCCTAAACCCTAAACCCTTATTTCAGATGAGCGTTTGCTGCCAAGTCAGGGAGGGGTCTCTTGCTGCAGTTCTGCCTGCGCAAGCAAACCGCAGATATTAAACCCTAAACCCTAAACCCTAGTAAACCCTAAACCCTAGTAAACCCTAAACCCTCGTAAACCCTAAACCCTAAACCCTCACCTGCTCATCTGCACGCCTGCTCAAGTGCTGCAGAAAACGCCGCGACTTGGGGGAGTTTTTTCTGCAAAATTCTCTGAGACAACAAAAGCCAAAGAAAGGGTTTATCAGGGTTTAGGGTTTAGTGTTAGGGTTTAGGGTTTACTGTCAGGGTTTAGGGTTTATTATAAAGGGTTTGGGGTTTGATGGGGGTTAGGGTACATCAGAGTTTAGGGTTTGTGAGGGTTTAGAGTTCATCAGGGTGTAGGGTTTATGAGGGTTTTGGGTATATTATGAGGGCTTATCAGGGTTTAGGGTTTAGGGTTTAGGGTTTAGGATTAGGGTTTATTGATGAACTAACAACAGCATGAGACAGAGAAGAAGAGAGAGAGACTGCTGCTGCTGTTTGTTGCTGCTGCTGAGCTGCAGCGCCTCTTGGCCTGTGCATATCTTTAATATATATAAACAAACAAAAGCAACACAAACCCTAAATCCTAAACCTACAAACCCTAAACCCTAGACCCTAGACCCTAACAAAGAATAAACCGTCACAAACCCTAAACCCTAAAACAACAGGCATCCATAGAATTAACAGACAGAGAAGCCCTAAACCCTAAACCCTAAACCCAAAGCAACCATACAAAACACGAAACAGAAACCTCTAAACCCTAAACCCTAAACCCTAAACCCTAGAACTCCTGCAGTCCCTCAGCCCTTAGGTGGCGGATGTTGAATCAAAGAAAAAGCAGAAAAATAAAAAAAATAAAATAAATAAAATAAATGAAATAAATAAATAAAATAAATAAATAAAATAAAATAAAACAATAAACAAAAAGAAAAAACAAAAAAAAAAAACATCACCTTTTTTGTTAGGGTTTGTACGGCTTCATAGTACTGCTGCGGCAGCGGCAGAAACACCAACTCTCTAAACCCTAAACCCTTGCAGCTGTTTGGCTCCAACACAGCGGGAACCATCTGCACCCCACACAAACAAACCCTAAACCCTAAACCCTAAACCCTAAACCCTAGATATACTGTCAGCGCCATTAGCGCCCTGCAAAAGAAAAAAACCTCAAACCCTAAACCCTAAACCCTAAACCCTGAAAGATTGAGGGAATGGCGTACATGAAACTTATTGGGGTTTACAAGCTTGTAGGGTTTAGGGTTTAGGGTTTCCTCGGGCCCGGCGCCTTCAGCTGGTCCCCCACACAGACAA
>NW_013567126.1:0-20000 GCF_000499745.2 Eimeria mitis | reverse complement strand
ACAGCAGCAGCACACGCAGCAGCACAAGCAGCAGCAGCACCGACGGTAGCAGCACCAGCAGCAGCAGCAGCAAGTCAGGCAGCAGCAGCAGCAGGAGCAGCAGCAGCAGCAGGGCTGACTTGGTATGTAGGGTTCTGTTAGAGAGAGGGGGGCCTCGTGCTGCAGCATCAGCAAGGAGAGCTTCTGCTGCTCTGGGGGAGGAGCACCAGGGCTCAGTAGGAGTAGGGAAATTGTGCTGCTGCTGCTGCTGCTGCCGTCGTGCTGCCAGCAGCAGCAGCAGCAAAAACAGAACGCGGACCTCCACTACCTCCTCCTGAGCCTCCAACAACGGGGGCATGCCCTGGGCACCTCCATCAGCTGCTCCTGCATCCGCTGCTGCTGCTGCTGTTGCTGCTGCTGCTGCTGCTGCTGCTGGGGGAGGCGATGGCTCCCACGCAGCCGACGTCCCCCTTAAAAGGCAGTCATCTGCTGCTGCTGCTGCTGTTGTTGCTGCTGCTGCAGAGGGGTAATACAACGACGGGAATCCGTAGTGAACTTCCTTTTGACCCTCCTGCTGCAGCTGTTGCCGCTGCTGCAGCTGTTGCTGCTGCTGCTGCTGTTGCTGCTGCTGCTGCTGCTGTAGCCAGTTGCTTTGCCGAGCTTTCCTTCGTGTATGAAGGAACGCCAGCGCTGCTGCTGCCCCCCAAATAGCGACAGCCTCGCTGTCTTTAAGAGCTGGGGGTATCTGAGGCTTATGCTTCAGCCTGCTCAGTCCCGCTTCGCTGCTGCTGCTGCTGCTGCTGCTGCTGCTGTTGCAACTGCTGCTGCAGCTGCTGCTGCTGCTGCTGGTGCAGGCCGTCGCCGCGAGGAGACCTGCATTGAAACGCCTCCATTGCTTGAGGGTAGCATACATCGGCTGAGCAGCAGCTGCTGCTCCCGCTCTTGGCGCCTGTCCTGGGGCCCCCCGAAGGGGCCCCCAGGGGGGCCCCCCGAGGGGCCCCCGCAGGGGGCCCCGGAGGGCCTCTGCGAATTCTAAACAGTGATTGACGACACCCAACACAGACCACTCAGGCGCTGGCGCGGCAGAGACAAAGTCTGCTGCCTCCATAGCCAGGCAGGAGTTGGGGGGCCCCCAGCGGGGGGCCTCGAAAGAGGGGGCCCCCATGGGGGCCCCCTCTGTCAGCTGCGGAGTCAAAAAGGAGCTGCTGCCGATTGACTTTGCTGCATGCAAAGAAGAGGCAACAGAAACCGGGTGATACAGTGCATCAGAGACAGAGGAAGGAAACGTAAATGCGGAAGGCTGCAGCAGCGGTCGTTCTTGACCCCCGGCGGCTGCTGCACTGTGCGCTGCTGCTGCTGCTGCTGCTGCTGCTGCTGCTGCCGGTGCTGCTGTTGCTGCTGCTGTTGTTGCTGCGCTTTTAGAAGGGGAGAAGGGTTTGTCTGGGCGCAGCTGAGCCATCGTGGTGGGCCGTCAACGGCGGGCTGAGGCCCCCGACGAGACGGAAGATCATGAGGTGTACATACACCGCAAGCATGGACACTCGAATCCCGAAAGAATGTTCAAAAGAAAGTGACAATTATATTAAGTATAATTTATAAATACAGTTTCCGGTTTCCTTCCTCCCCCCAACGAACCACCAACCAGCCGCCTCGCTCGCCGCTCCCGCAGGGGGGCTGTGGTAGTGGTTTTTTGTTATTTTTGTTGTTTCTGTAGTTAATACACTTTCATTTAATTATTTAAAAACTAATTAAATTGGTTTTTATTATTTGTTGAATATTTCTGCTATGTTTGGCCGGTCTCGATGGTGTGCCGAGGCGGTGTGGCTTGGACCGCTGCTGCAGCTGCTGCTGCGGTGTATGTACAGCTGACGGTGTATATACAGTTGAACTGTAGTCGCTACACTCAATAACATCTTAGCAAACAGTTATATATATTTGCAGCTCATAAACATCAGCTGGATTCCGGCATTAAAGTCTCGTCGTGGTAGCGAGCGGGAGCAAGTTGGGGTGTATGCGCAGCTCCGCATAACAGTTGAATTGAATTTCGTTGTTTCTGTTTCCCTAGCCCGAACTCTAAACGCCCGTTCTGATGCTATCTGGCTGTCGAGGGATCGCCACTGTGTAGAGGACGGCGGCATCCAGCAGCCCTGTTTGTTTATTCGTGCTTGAAATATGATTTGTTTTGGTGCATGCGGAGACAAACAAACCGTTTCTCTCTGCAACTTCTGTTAGCCTGCTGTGCAGCTGCTCGTATGTCGCTCCAGCAGGAAGCCCTAAATTCCTGTCCGCTGCAGCAGCAGGTTCAGAGGACGGAGCTGAAGCCGTATTCGTCTGGTGAGTGCAGCTCCTGGTTACCGATTGCATATACAGATAAACGCAAGCACGACGAGCGAGAAACGGGGCAAGGCCCAGCATAGGGCCCCGTGTTTCCTAAGGGGGTCCCCAAAGCTCCCCAGTCCATGGAGGAGCGCAGCTGCAGTTTGTTCAATACAATTTAGAGCTGAAATGTTCGCTTGCTTTATAAAACACAAGGGGTACTCTATCGTCTCACCTGGCTCATGCTGTCGGGTATGTCCCACACCAGCAGATGCGGAAACTTAAAAAAACAAAAAAGAGAACTCGCATGAACATAGCTGAATTTTGGCAAGTGATGGAACTGTGCTCACAACAACGCCGTCTTCGCGCGATACATCGGTGATCGTAATTACATACGAACCCGTGTCATATGGGGCTCCTACAGTGAAGAAACATTTAGGAAAATGCTGAGAAATCTTTGCAGTTTGTTGGTTATGTAGGTGACGGACCTGACCATGAAAATTCAGGCGTCTGGTTGCGGCTACCGCAAGCGGAGCCGAAATTTTTGTCGGGGAGAAAGCTGCTTTGTTCTGAGCTGGAGCAGCTGAAAGTGCTGAAATCTGAAATAAAGAAGTATTTAATTCAAATATAGCTAATGTTTCGCTGGAATTCCCACAAAGTTCGCACCGGAACTCTCAACTTGCAACTCCGCAACGCCGGAGAGGATATGCGAAAAGATGAAATGCAAAAAGAAGGCCACTGCTTTTTTCGAACGGTGAATAGGCATTTTTAAATAAGCAGAAATATATTACTCCGTGAATCCTGAAAAATAACGCAGCAGCTCACAGTGCGCTGTGGAGAAAGCGGTTTCTTGTCGGGGCCATGACTGCAGTGTACGTACACCGCAACATTTCATGAATGCTGCGGTGCGTTCATGAGACCGAAAAAGTAGAATTATAAGGAGATAATGAAAGCTTTCCTTGAGTTTCCTCGTTGATTGGTGAATGAAACGCACTTTGAATTCAAATGCCGTGCAGTTCTCTCATTTTTTCTTTCCTTTCCCTTTCTTCTTGGTCGCCATCTTCAGCGGCAGATCCAGTTGATCCATGGCTAGCAGCTGAAACATAGCCAAATCTTTGCTGTTCAAGCACTTGGGAGGCGGCAGCAGCCTCGCCAGGTCACTGTATTTACCGTGTTCAGCCCAATACGCCGCATCAAACCCTGAAACGAATATTGCAAGCAACATGTATAAGAGCGTGCAGTCACCGGGTTGCGTATAAACGCATTTGGGGGTGTAAAGTTGTCATCTGCATATGCTTATTTTTATGAAAATTTCAAAGAAATAGAAGTAGAACAGGCAGGCTGTATGCATACCCGATTTGTCTGTTATTGCCGGGTTTGCCCCCGCAGCTAGCATCTGCTCCGCAGCACCCTTGCAGCCAACGCGAGCTGCGATGTGCAGCGGCGTTTGGCCCAGTGCATTTTGTTGATTCGGCGAAGCCCCAAAGGAGAGCAGACAGGCGACCATATCCCTGAGCTGACACACAGACAGCCTCGTGTACTGAGCCGTTACTAAACTAGTTTTTATTTTCTCCTTCACAGTGGTGCAAGGACTTCGATTCCAACTCGGGTGAATGCGGGTATATTCCGACTTGCTGCATTTCTTGAGAGGTTTCTGTATGTTTCATTTGGCGGCGGAGAATGAACTAAGATATACTAAGTAGATAGTAAACAGTGATACGTGTGTGTCGTTCTCTGCTGTTTAGCTTTCTATACTAATGATGGTTGGTTTCGCGTTTCCAATGGCGATGTGTTGAATCGCAATTGTTTTATGGAGAATGAATTTCGCTGTGTTCATATTTACTCATTTTTGTTGCGCGCTGCAAAATGTAGTGCGGTATTCGCCCCGATCTCGGGCAGCTCTGCTGCATGCGGGTCACCGCCATGGGAGAGAAGTTCTTTGACTATTTCATCGTTGTTCAGTCGAGCAGCCAACAATACACAAGTCGTTCCGTTGCAATCGGCTTGTTTCACAGTATCGGGGGCCTCCGCCAGTTGCAGCAACACCAAGTCTCGCCGCCCTCCCTTAACCGCCTCCTGCAGCGCGTAGAAGGCCATTTGCTCCTTTATCAGAGAATATGAAACAAGCCAAATAATAAAAAAAACTCTGCTTTCCGCTTTGTTCCGAACAATAAATTTTTTTTTTTCTTGAATTTTTCAGCTTTCACCCATCAGCGGCGGCGCCGCGCCGCTCGCGCGCGCGCGGCGTGCAGTCCGACGGAAGAGTGATGGAGTGAACAACGGATTTCCTCTTTAATTGCAGCTTCATAAAGATTTCAAAACAATTGTTTTTAATTTTGCTCTCCTTTTTGCAAAAAAAATTAAAAATTTATTTTCGCGTTTCAGCTGTACCCCAGCGGCCGAGCACGGAGCCCCAGGTCACGCCGCAGTCTCGATCGTCCCGGATCAGTCTAAGCAGTGACCCTCTTCCTTCTTGTTGTTTGAAATAATAAGTGAAACTAAAATCAAAACCTTTTTGAGGAGTTAAAATGCATTTGTTTCAACTGAGTTGCTGGCAGTTATGCATGCTGCGCTGCAACTGCCACCACCGACCCCGCCAGGAGCCACCAGTACGTACACTGTAGACGCGTTTTCTGTTCTGCATTAATATTGGCTGCAGTTGCTGTACTCAACTCAGCCACAGGCAGCTGTATATACACCGCAGCTGAAGACTACACAGACACTCGGCCCCAACAAATCCCACCGACAACACCCCTCACGTTCCCTGTCCTACAAACCTAAACCCTAAACCCTAAACCCTAAGCCCGTATCAAACCTAAGCCATAGACCCTCGAACCATACTAAATATGGAGAAGGCATAACTTGTCATATGCTGCGTTTCAACCTCTTGCAGTGTTGCAGCCGTCACCAAGCGATAAACCCCCACGTCCGCAGCATTCAACTCGCTGCAGTGGGCCGCTGAACACGCGCAGATCGTAAACCCTAAACCCTCAACTAAAGGTCAAGATGAACGCGCCTAGGATGAAACCCTTGGGGTTAGAGTGAGGCAGTCAGCTGTTGGGTTAGGGTCTGAGGGCGGTATCGCCACACGGACCGCATAACGCTGTAAGACAAAAGCAATTAGTTGTACATATATATAGTTTTAAAAACAGAAAAACACAGTTTTTTTGTTCCTTCATCTGGACTGTATATACAATGACAACAGCGAACGCAAGCACGCGCTTTCTGCGTGCATGGCATTCATCCCGCCTCTCCCCCATCCTCTGGCTCGTCTTCCTCCTCGTCTTCACTGCTCTCCTGATCGCTGCTGTTATTGCTTGCATTAGTGTTATTGTTTGCGTCGTTATTGTTGGCACTGCTGCTGCTACTGCTTCCGCTGCTGCTGCTGCTGTCAATGCGTTGTTTATCTTGTGTGTTGTGTTCGCCTTGTTTTTGTAGGGCTTCTATCTTACTGATGAGTTTGTAGGCGGTGTTGAGGATACCGTGGGTATCGGCCCCGCACTGTACGCACTGTCTATTCTTTTTGAAATTGTTTAGAGCACAGCTCTCACAGAAGTAGTGACCGCATCGGGTGACGATTGGATTCATATCGAGTTGCCATTTCTTACGACAAGATAAACATGCAAACGGCAATCCATCCTCATCTTCTTCTTCTTCACTATCATCAGATGAACCCTCAGAAGAAGAAATATCCTCCTCTCCCTCGGCCTGACGCCTCAATCGGTCCTAAATATAAAATAAAATACAAACACATGAAATGTAGTATAATGATAAACAAAGGGATTTATAAATAACAGAAAATTATATATGCAGATGACGGCGTGCATATAAACAACTGAAAACGATGCGAAAGGCGTGCAAGTTATACACCATTGCCATACAACATTAACGAAACACAAACAAATCACATACACATAAGCAGATAAAAAACAAGTAAAAAGCAAATAAAAAGGAGAAAAGCAAATAAATAAACACACGAAACACGAACAAACAAACACAAGAGTGGCCACCTAGGCATAAACAAAGAGGCGAGATGAGAGGGAAAGAAAAAAGCAAAACGAGCACAGAAGAATATCAACCCCATCAACAGAAACACCGTATGGTGTGTTGAATGTTTCAAAGGGGTGGTTCAGCAGGAAATTCGGGCTTAGGGTTTAGGGTTTAGGGTTTGCGTACAAGTTTTTTCTTTTGTTGTTCTTCCCATTCTTTCTCTACCTGCCATCCCTCTTTATAGTCAGTACGATCATGAAGGAATTTACAACAGTCTCCGTACCCACAATAACCAGTTTCTTTGTAATCTTTGCATATTTCAGGTTTATAATCAACGTACATAGTGAGGCGTACGTTGTTGGATCCTCTTGTTGGGCCGTATAGCCCCGTCGTTTTATTGCGAGAGATTGCCCCCTCACTGGGTTTTACATATCGTCTATATGCTCCTATACCTCTATAAATACCGCTTTCTAATTCTCCTTTTTCTAATTTTTCACTTATTAATAAATTTCGTTCAAGAATTGCACGATGATCCGTCGCCCTATCTGGGTCCGCATCAAACACTGCCGTAGCACGCGCGTCGTCATCTAGTTTCTGCATTTCAGAACAAAAATTATATTTATTATAATTAATATATAGAAATAATAATTACAAATATAATTAATTATATAATTACTATTGTTCACCGCCTTTTTTGCCCCTAGTTCCCATTGTAATGAACGGAATCATCAAGAAAAATATATACAACAAACATGAATACAAAATAATAAATTTGAATACACCAAAATAAATCAAAAAAAAACCAAAAAAAAATAAATATTCATAATAATCAAAAGCTAATCATAATGAGTTACAATGAGAATTGCAGCATATTCAATAGGAATTTGAATATACAAGAAAACGTGAACAGCAACACCAAAGAGAAACTGAAAAGAAACGAAAGAAAACAAATATATTATACAACTCTAGAGAAGATGAACAGCCGGTAATATATAAAAGGAACGAAATGCTATCACAAAAGGAAACATAACTGAACCCAATCAATAAACAAACAGCAGTAGTCAATAGTAAACAATAATAAACAATAAAGGGCAAGCAGATACAAACGAAACCAACTAAGAAACAAAAGATAGAATGCAGTTCACAATAAAACAACCAATACAGCAACAAACAAACTAAGAAGCAGACAACATTAAGCAATAGAAGCGGACAAAGAACGACAACGAAACACAACAACAATCAAAAAAGCAACAATAAAAGAAGAAATATCCTCTATTAAAACAAAATTCAAGTCCTTCAGCTGTCTCACCAGGTCTGGATTACTCTGCTGAGCCAGCGCGTCGATCGGCTTCTCTTTTGGCGGCGCCTCTGTTTTTGTCTGTACACCACAGCAACAAATACAGCAGCGAACGCAGCAATATATACAGCAGCAACAAAATAAAACACAGAGGCTACAAGCAGCAACACGAAAACCCTAAACCCTAAACCCTAAACCCTGAATTCGCATACCCGTCCAACGACGAAATGTTTACAGAGTATATTTCGCGCCTTCTTGCGCTTGGCGATATTTGCATGCTCTTCATCACTGCCTTCAGACGCTGCTGCTGCTGCTCCCGTTGCTGCTGCTGCAGAATTTTCTCCCTCCTGTCCCTTTGCAGCTGCTGCTGCATCTGCTGCTGCTGCTCCTGGCTCTGCCTCGGTCTGGCTCGCCGCTGCTTCTGTCGGGGTAGGCCGCTTGCGGACGCCTTTGGGCGCCGCTCGCCTGACAAACATTTGAGGTGTATGTACAGCTAACCGGCGAAAAATAAGAACGGAAATGCCAGAAAGAGAAAAATAGGAGAAGAAAACGGAAAAACAAACACAGAGAAGAGGAGCCGCCCTCCAGTTGAGCTGACGGAAGCCCGCTACGGACGCTAAGCAGAACAGACAAAATTTGAGGTGTCCGTACACCTCAAGAAATACAAAAAACTGCAATTTTGAAGGAAAAAATGAAACTGATGAAAATCAGCGACGAACTGAAAGCCCCAAAACGCAGCCGCCACAGCCCCCAAGGCCGAGAATCGAGAGTTTAGGGTTTAGGGTTTACGGTTTAGGGGGCCCCCTTCGTGGAGAGAATAAGGGTGTTGCACACGCGCTTTCATGTGTCGCTGAGAGTGAAATGTTTGGGAGTACACAGAAAGACATCAGCGGCTTTTTAGCAACAGCAGCGACCCTCTCAACCCCCCCACGCATGGCATGCAAACCCTGACGCTGAACCCTAAACACTAAACCCTAAACCCTCCTCCATCCGCGGCCCTAGTCCTGGCTATCGAGCGCCGTTTGGCCCAAACTTCTCTTGAAATATCTCTTGAAGGCCGTGAGGTGTACGTACGCCTCCGCGGTCGCGCCCCCAGTCCGTCGGCTAGTTTCCTGGTCGTTGTATTTCTTCTTCTTCTTTTGCTGTTTCAACAGAGTTTAGGGTCTCCCCATACCCCTAAACCCTAGAACATAAACCCTAAACCCTAAACCCTCAATAATCCCTTGGGCTGAGGGGCCCCTGGGAGCGGAGCGGCGGCTGCTGCCGCTGGTGTGTGTCCAGGGGTTTTTCAAACATCTTTGGCGTTCGTCTCGAAATCCTTTTGCCTATTTCGATTACTTAGCAGATAAGAAAGGTAGAAAAGGAAAGGAAATTGCAGCGCTCGGCCCGCTGCCTCCGTGTTCGTCCGCTGAGCAGCGTTACAGCTGCTCACACGCGGCAGCTGCCTATACACCTGAGCTGCCTGTACACCTGAACTACCTGCACACCTGAACCCCTTAGATGCTTCATCTTTGCTAGCGGTCGCGAAGATGCAGACCCTCACAGACCCGCGCGCCCTCCTCGACCCGAATCTGCCCTTCAATGAAGCGGCAGTTCAGCTGCTAGACAGAGTGGTGGCGGCTATGTTCCTCTCCAACGATAGCGTGGAGGTCAGAAGGGTTTAGGGTTTAGGGTTTAGGGTTTGGTGTTTGTGGCTGGGGATATAGCATTTGCAGTAGAATGATCCAAATGGATGCGTTGCGGCGTACACGTTGAAATCAGGGTTTAGGGTTTAGGGTTTAGGGTTTAGGGTTTGCGGTGTATGTACAGCGGGATGTGGCGCATCGGGTTCTCGGGGAGTTTAAGAATATGCCAAACGCATGGACGCATGTTGCTTTTATCTTAAACGTATCGAAGGACCCAAACACAAAGTTCTTTGCTCTACAGATACTCGAAGCAACCATCACGGTACTCTAAACCCTAAACCCTAAACCCTAAACCCTTGCTGTTGACTGTCTTTCCCGTGGTTCTCATGAAAACCCGAAATATTCTGCTACTGCTTCTGCTGCCAGGCTTCTCGGTCTGGGTGTATGCGGATGGGCCCCAGGATTTAGGGTGTAGTACTAGTGTTCAGGGTTTAGGGTTTAGGGTTTAGGGTTTGGGGTTTGTGCTGCTCAGACGCGCTGGAATGTGTTGCCTGAGGCCGAGAGGAACGGCATAAAGGCCTTCGTCACTTCTCTTGTGATTCAACTCGCAAGCGATGAAGAAAAACAAAACACAGAAAAACATTTCATAAACAAAGTCAATGAGAATCTCATTCAGGTAAAATGCCACTTCAGGGTTTAGAGTTTAGGGTTTAGGGTTTAGAGTTTCGCAGTGGTGTAGGGTTTCTCGTTTAGGGTTTACGGGACAGGGCGTCGATTCAAATCGTGTGGCGGGAGTTGGAGTTGTCCAGGGTTAGGGTTTAGGGTTTAGGGTTTAGGGTTTGGGGTTTAGGGTTTGTTCGTTGGCTCGTGAGGGTTATAGGGTTTGCTTTCCATGACTACTAATTAATAATTTTAGGCACTTGTTTGTTTTTCGTTGTTTTTTTTTCTTGTTTGTTTGTTTTTTCACTTGTTTCGTTTATTCGATTAACTTTTTGTGCTTTGTTTTGTTTGTGTCTCGTTATTTATTCTTTTGATTTATATTTGTCTCCTGCGTGTACAGATGTTGCAGCTTGTTTCCCGTATTTCATTTGTTTCGTTAGCTGTATTTGTTGTGTTTTGTCTGTTTCTGATGATTTGTGTATTTCTTTGTGTATTTATTGCGTTAATATAATTTATGTTTTCTTGGTGTATGTGCAGATAGTGAATGCGTGAATTTGTTTTATATATTCGTGTTCATTGTATACAGCTATTGAATGATGTTTTCTTGACGTTGATCCATTTAGTTTTTTAAATAAATATTTGAATATATATATTAGTATATATATATTTATATATATTTATTTTTTATGTGTTTGTACAGATAGTGAAGAGAGAATGGCCAGAACGTTGGCCTACGTTTGTGACGGAGGTGTGCCAATCGAGCCGTTCAAGTCAGGGTTTATGTGAAAATAATATGCGTTTATTGAATATGTTATCTGAAGAAGTATTTGATTTCGGTAGAAATGAGATGGTTTCTCGTCGTGTTGGACATCTAAGAGAAGAATTAACGAGACAGTTTCAAGAATTACATGAAACATGTATGTTTGTTCTCCGTAGTTATATTGCATCACCAGGTGGTCTTCGTGTTTCACTCGTCCAACAAACATTAAAATGTATTGCTCATTTTCTCAAGTGGGTTCCTCTTGGTTTTGTATTTGAAACTGAAATAATACCAACTTTATTGCAACATTTCTGGGATGAAGCTCAATTCAGATCGGATTGTTTACGCTGCCTCACCGAGGTTGCATCGTTACAGCTTACCCAGCAAGAACAACAACTCTTTCAGAATCATCTCACGAATTTCTGGAGACAACTCAGTGAACGCGCTACACAAATACCCAAACAATCACTTAACTACAACGACCCCACCAGTGTACCACCCCAAGTTCGGCTCTTCTGGGAAACCACTTTCTGCCAGCTCGCACTTTGCCTCACAGGTATCATCATCATTTTCATCACTTTCATCTTTATTATATTCTTCATCTTCCTGCTGCTCTTGCTGCTCTTGCTGCTGCTGCTGCTGCTGCTGCTGCTGCTGTGACTGCTCCTGCTGGTGCTGCTGCTACTGATGCTCCCGTTCCCTGACTCTTTTCTCGTTTTCGCGTTCTTGCTACAGGGCCCGAGTTTGAGCTGTTGCTTGGTGTGCAGCGTCACCCTTTTCCTGTTTCCGTTGCTTCTCTTGTTTTTGTTAGTATCTATTTGCTTCTCTTTCTCTGTTCTTTGGTTTTGCTGCTTTTCAAGTTTTCGTCAATTGCTGCATTATACGCATCTGTGCATATTTTGATTGTATTTATTTTTTGTTTTTGTATGTATCGGCTTTTTGTTCTTCATTCCTTTGTTGTTTTCGTCTGTCTGCAGCTTTTTTGCGTAATCACCGCGAAAGTGTTGTTGAGCCTCTAGACAAACAAACCAACAAAACGAGCTGTATAGACACTCTAAAACTTCTCGTGGCTATCAGCGGCGCAGGGCATGATGAAACGTTTCAGATTTGTCTTGACTTTTGGTTCTCCTTTGCCGAAACCCTCCTCCACGAAGTCCACCAAGAAGCCAAAGTAAACCCCAAACATTAAACCCTAAACCCTAAACCCGAACCGTAAACCCTAAACCGAAGCTTTTGTTCCAGCTACACTGCGTACTTAAAATGTAGGGTATAGGGCCTAGGATTTGCTGTTTAGGGTTTAGGGTTTGAAGATTAGGGTTTAACGATGAGGGTTTAGGGTTTAGTGTTTCTGCTTTGTGTCCGCAGAAGAGGCAAGGACAGCGGAATGCTGAGGGTCCATTGTTGCTTTCACCGGATGCCGGAGAAGGTCTGCCAAGCCCTGCAAAGCTATAAACCCTAAACCCTAAACCCTAAACCCCTATCCTCTTAGGGTTTGCAATACCAGTGGCCTCTTCTGGCTGTACACTCCATAGCACCGTAGCTGTATGAAGACTCCCCGCCCACGAGCGGTTGTGTTGTTATGTGCTTGTAAACCCTAAACCCTAGATCCTAAACCCTCTCATTGTGTTGACGATGAATCCTTCTTGTGCTTGCCTGAGTGCAACTCTCTCCCTGCGTTATTGTTGTTTTTGTGTACGAACACCGAAGAGAGCGCTTGTAGTTGCTCACCGGTGGGTTTAGGGTTTAGGGTTTAGGGTTTATGGCCCGTGGGTGCAGGATGTAAGGGTTTAGGGTTTAGGGGTGCAGAAGGGTTGTTTTACTGCTGTTCAGGTGGAATGACGCCAGCTGAGTTGTCGTGGCGAGTGAAGGAATATGGAGAAGTTTTAAATGAAGTGAGAGGAGTCCTCATCAGCCGCATGGCCAAACCCCAGGAGGTGTATATACAGTTCGATCAAGAAACAGGAGAAGTAACGCGAGACTATGAAGTTGATACAGGTCAACAAACAACAAAATATATATATATATATATATATATATATATATATATATATATATATATATATATATATTTGTTTATTTATTTATTGTATTAATGAATTCATTTATTCACTGTTTACCTCGATTCATTCATGAATTAACCACTTAACTAAGCCATTAAGTTATTTATTTTTTTTATAGTTTCAAGGTCTAGGGTTTAGGGTTTGTGGTTTGCAGCTGAGGTCTCTCTGTACAACACGATGCGGTGCACGCAAGTCCTGCTGACGAACTTGGGGCAGATGGAGACGCAGCGCCTGATGCTCTCCGTGTTGCATATGGAGGTCAGTGGGACTGCATGCAGCTGCATGCACACACTTGCATGCATGCATGCATGCAGTTCACGAAAGAAATGAGTGAACGCCAGCAGCTGAGCTTGCCGCAGCGCAGCAAACCAATATAGAAAAGAGGAAGAGTGCTGGCTTAGTTTCGTTCTCTGTCCTTTCTGTATCCTTGCACATGCGGACAGATGAAGATGGAGACAGCCTGTTTCATCCGCAGCATTCGCTGCTGCTGTTGCCGGTGCTGCTGCTGTTGCTGCTGCTGTTCCTGCTGCTGTTGTTGTTGCTGGTGATGCTGCACCCGTGGGACTTCTTTGAGGGCTTCGTGTGTGTGTAGACGTGTGGTTTGGGTGTTTGTGTTGTTTGGGGTGTACGTACAGTGCATGCAAGCTCCAGTTCAGGGGGAGCAGTGGAATTCAACTTCTTTGAATCGCCTTTGCTACAGCATCGGCTCAATTAGTGGTGCGATGACAGAAGCAGTAGAAAGGCCCTTCGTCGTTGAGGTCATCCGCAGTCTTCTTAACCTCTGTGAATCTATGCGCGGAAAGGGCAATAAAGCTGTACGTAAAGGGTTTAGGGTTTAGGGTTTAGGGTTTAGAGTTCGGAGGGAGGGATTGAGGTTCGGGTGAGGGTTTAGGGTCTGAATGAATCCGGGTTTAAATGTTGTGCTCTAGGGTTTATGGTTTAGGGTTTAGGGTTTCTGGTTTTGGTTGCCGGAGCAGTTTAGGGTATATTGTTTCTTGAGGGTTTGATGTTCATGTTTTATGATTTACGGTGTATGATTATAATTATATTATTATAATTATATTATAATAATTATATTATTATAATAATATTATTATAATTATATTATTATTGTTAATATTTTTGTATTGTGTTTCAGATTGTGGCGAGCAACATAATGTATGTTGTGGGTCAATATCCGCGTTTCCTTCGGGCGTACTGGAAATTTCTTAAAACTGTAATTTCAAAATTGTTTGAATTTATGCACGAGTCCTTTCCGGGTGTACGCGACATGGCATGTGAAACATTTCTTAAGGTTGCACAGAAATGCAAACAAACCATCGCTGCCTCTCATCAAGGTACAACAACACACGCCACAAACCCTAAACCCTAAACCCTTATAGAATACACACAAGCGCGGAAAGCGCGTGACAGAAGAAGAAACGCAAAAGGTGATGCCACAGGATTCACGAAATGTTGTTTAGGGTTGAGGGTTTAGGGTTTGGAATCGAAGGGTGTGCGTAGAGGCGAGGGTTTAGGGTTTAGGGTTTGTTGTTTGCGTTTCAGAGGACGAGCGAAACTTCGTGTTGACTGTGATCGAAAACCACACACAGCAGACGGAGGTTTTGGATGAGAAGCAGCAACTGCTTTTCTTTGAGGCTGTCGGGCACATCATCTCTGCAACGCGTCAGTATACTTAACCCTAAACCCTAAACCCTTTATAGTCAGCTCTGTAGAAGTCAGAGCTTGTAGGGGTTTAGGGTTTACAGCTTAGGGTTTAGGGTTTAGAGTTTAGACAAATAAATTATCAACAATCAACAGACCATCGCTGCAGCCTACAGCTACAGAAACCAACAACCGCCTCCGTTGCAGCTTTGGGTCTCTTCTGGTCTAGGGTTTAGGTTCTAGGGTTTAGGGTTTAGGGTTTAGGATTTAGGTTGCTGCGGGTTTCTCAGTGCGTTCCAGCTGCATGCCGTGTATCTCGCACTATGCAGCTTTTGGCTTAGTTTTTTAATTGGAACGCCCGCTTATGCTGCTTTAGGGTTTAGGGTTTAGGGTTTAGGGTTTGGTGTTTTCTTGTTGTGTTGTTTCTCTATAGCCGCTGGAGCTCAAGCGGACTGTATTGCGGCATTGATGGCGAACTGTCTAAACAAATGGAGTGAAATCGTTGAAAAAGGAAAAACTAACGCGGAAACACTTTTCTCTATGCAGGCCGCCCGACAACTTGTACAAATTATTCGAATCAGCCAACGCCTAGCCAAGTAAACTTTCACGTATTTGTTTGGTTCTTTGTTGTTTATTTTTTTGTTCGTTTTTTCTTTGGTCGGCTTCGTTGTTTGTTCTTTGGTCTGTTTGTTTTTTCGTTGGCTTGCTTTCTTGTTTGCTCGTTTCGTTCTACATAGACATATTTGTGAGGATGTTTACACACACACACATACACACACAAGCATATATATATATATATATATATATATATATATATATATATATTACCAGGACGATATTCTACGGATCTAAGGAGTTTTCTGTGTTTTTGTTGTTTGCAGGTCAACGGGCTCTGCGTTTACTCCTCAGCTGATGCGGCTGTACGGGGAGATGATGGAGGTGTACGGGGTGTATGGACAGAAGATAGTGACAGAAGTTCAACGGGGCGGGGCTTCACGAATCAAGCATGCAGATGTGAAGTGTCTATACATCTTCAAGCGCGAGACGCTGCATCTCCTTGAGGTGTATGCGGATGAGTCGCTCAGAGATGCACAAGCACCAGCCAGAAAAGAAACAGTTAAAGAGCTCGTCGGCCAGGTGCTGCAACCTATTCTACAGGACTACAGGCACGCAAACCCTAAACCCTAAACACTAAACCCGAGTTTCTTCCTAAACCCTAGACCTTCACGTACCCTGCACGAACGGCTGACGCCGGAGAAGCGGAAAAACAGAGAAACCCTAAACCCTAAATGGTAGCTTAAACAGTTACCAGGATGGACATATTTTGCAGAAGGGGCATCCTTGTTTGATTAGGGTTTAGGGTTTAGGGTTTAGGGGTTTGGGTTTCGGTGCAGAGATAACACTCCCGATTCCAGAGACTGTGAAGTGTTGGCGCTCCTTGCGGTGCTCATGTCTCGCCTCGACACTCACATCTCCTCGGTGAGCGCATGTTAGGATTTAGGGTGTAGGGGGTTAGGGGTTTAGGGTTTAGGGTTTAGGGTTTAGGAGTTCGGCGTGAGTTGGTTGTTCTTGTGCAGGTGCTGCCGGTGATCTTTGACTACATTTTCGACTGTACACTTCAGATGATTAAGTCGGATTTCCAGAGGTATGTTTGGGGTTAAGGACTCCTGTTGAGGGTTTAGGGTTTAGGGTTTAGGGTTTCACGTGGAGGTTTCGAACGTTTCTCAAGCACGCGCATGGCTTATAGTGTTGGGTTTAGGGTTTAGGGTTTAGGCTGAGGGTTTGCCGGGTTTGCTGCAGTTACCCCGACCACCGCGAGCGTTTTTACGCGTTGTTGAAGGCGTGCAACCAGCACTGCTTTTCGGGTCTTTTCTCTCTGCCTTCTCACCAACTTAAGGCCTTTGTTGAATCTCTGGGTGAGCACGGGGGTTAAGCGCAGCCCTCTGCTTTAAGGGTTTAGGGTTTAGGGTTTAGGGTTTAAGGTGTCAGTTCGTTTGTTTGTTTCGTGTTTCCGGTTTGTTCTGCTGCTGCTTTTTCCTGACTTCCTCAATTTTTTATCTTCTGTTGCATCGACCTGGTGATTTATTTGCACTGGATAATATATTTCCTTTGCTTATTTGCTTGTTTATATAAATCAAGAGTATTTATGTTTTCTTCTCTGCCTTATGCCACTTTTACCTATTCGTCTGTTGTATATTCTGTAGATATGTTGTTTGTTGTCAAATCCTGTATTCATTTGTTGCTTTGTTTATCATGCATGCTGTTTTTATTTATTTATCTATTGTCTGTCTTAATTATTTCATTAATTTGTTGTTTTTTTGTAATTCTTCGTTTCAGTTTGGGCCTTTAAACACGAGCATCCCTCTCTGGCTGAGGAGGGCTTGCAGGTCACATATGAGTTTTTGCAAAAGTTGATAGAGGGGAAACGAGAGGTGCGTGAGGCGGAAAAAGAAGCATCTGCAGCAGAAATAATTCTTTGTTTACTATTGTAGTTAAGTAATGTGTAAATAAATGTGTAGTTACCATGTCCTCTATCTCTATGTCAGTTGTTTCTGATGTGCTGCTCGCGTGTATATGCAGCTCCTCAACGACTTCTGCAGCACTTATTACTTTAGTTTAATGAAAGAAATACTGCTAGTCTTGACCGACAGACTCCACCGCTCAGGATTCAAATACCAGACGTTGATCTTCATGGCTCTCCTCCGCATTGTTGGCTTTGGCTTAGTGCGAGATGAAGCAAACGGACTCACCCAAGAAAACGTCACGTCAGTATATATATATATATATATATATATATATATATATATATATATATATATATATATATATATATATATATGCATTTGTGTTGCTTTTGCTACTGCTGTTGCTGTGGACAGGTCTACTCTCGTCCCTGTTGCTGCTGTTGTGGATGCTTTTGCTGAACTTGTTAATATTACGACTCCATGCATGATGCCGCCTTTGCGTTTCAGGGCATGCCTGCATGCATGTGTATACCCCTGAAGTTTTGTTTATATACGAGTCAATACATTTTGTTTCTTCTTTGTGTTGTGCATGTATGCAGCAAAAGTCTTATTGATCTGCTCAGCAGAAGCTTCCAAACCCTTAACCACAAGCAAGTTGAGGCGTTTGTCGTCGACCTCTTCAACTTTTGTGGAGATTCAAACCCCACAAGGTTTCAGCAGCACATGCGCGATTTCCTCATTTCTCTCAAAGTAGGGCTGGGGTTTAGCGTTTGAGGTTTAGGGTCTAGGGTTAGGGTTTAGCGTCCTGGATAAGGGTTTAGTCTTCGGGTTTACGGTTTAGGTATTCTTGTCGGTGTTGGGGTGTGGGGTTTAGTGTTGAGGGTTAGGGGCTACGGTTCCGTGTTGGGTTTAGGGTTTAGGGTTTTTAGGGTTTTAGGGTTTAACAAGTAGAAATTGTTCCTTCAGAACAGAACGGAAGAAGCTTTACTCTGTTCGTCTCCATCTTTGTGTGCATGTATCCATGCGCGTCTTATTAGATATGCATACGTTTGTTTGTGCAATAACACATTTGTTTCTCTTCTGCTCTTTTTTTCTGTTCCTTATGGCTTTTAATCGGCTCCTCTTGGCATTCGGGTGTATGAGCATGTTGCTGTTTCTGCATCCTGGGCGTCTTCTTATTTCACAAATTTATTTGTCTTTATTTCTGCTTTCTGCTTTTCCAGGAGTTTGCTGGAGACAATGACGCGCTGTTCGAAGCAGAGAGAGAGGAGGCGCTGGAAAGAGCGCGCGAACTTGAAAAGAAGAAGAGAGGCCAGGTAAAGAAAAACAGAGATTTAGAAACTCAACACTATATATAGACGTTTTCTTACTCTTATACTTCTCTAATGTTGTAGTTTAACTGTTTCACACATGCGTAAGAAGCCAGGTAACGCTTGAGGAGTTAGATTTGCATATTATTTTAAATATGCTTCCACGTTCTGGTATTCAGCTAAGATGAAGATGCATAGATTTACATGGGCGTGCCTTCGCTTCTCTGTGTGGCGATTTGTTGCATACAACGCAGCAGGATAAAAGATGTCTTCTTTTTGTTGCTTTCTTTTTGTTTAGATGCGTGTTTGTTTGTTTAAAATGCATCTGTGATATATTTTTCACTTCTTCAATCATCTCTCGCTGTTTTTAGGTGCCCGGGATGACGCCCCAATACGAGTCGATGGTTTCCATTCGCAACATGGAGGACTAACGTGCGAACAGGAAAATAATTAAAAAATAGTGAATATGAAATCCCTTAAAACGAAAACAGTTGAAGGTGGATGATGACTCGGGGATACTGAAATTAGTTTTCTACAGATTTCGCTTTCGTTCAAAATCGCTGCAAAATCGTGGGTTGAACTGTTGGTGGTTTTTGGCGCTGGACTGCAACGAATAGGAGGAAGAAAGGAGACAAAACAGAAGTTTACTGTTTTAGTTTCTTCATTGTTGCAGATTAGTACATTATTGCGAACGCATCAAATCAAAATAGTTTACAGACCCCCTGAACCTCCTCAGGTGTGAGGAGGCACAAGTGGAAAATGAACGAAATCTTTCATTTTTCATATTGCTAGAGATAAACAAGCACTGGAGATTTGTCCTTAACGTTAAACGCCCTAAGCCAGAGCTGATTAGGAGGAATGCCGAACTTTTTCACGAGTTCCTTCATCCCCTTTTTAGATAGAGAGTGGCCCTGTAAAAACATGCGCACATCTAGGGTGTACGTACACCTCAGCGGCGCCGATGCAGAATAGTGTGTTCACTCCCTTGCCATATCATTTATTTTACGGATCAGAACTAAACGATCTTTATGAATAAGAGGCCGAAACTTACGTTTATTTTCAAACGAATATTCTCAGGAGTCACGTTCGCTTGAGCAACCGACTTGTTTTCTGAATTTTTCATATCTTCACAAATCCTCTCGATGAGATCGCAAACAAGCAGATGATCGTACATCGACACCGAATGCTCTTCCACCGTCATTATGCCCATACCTAATAAAACGCAAACAGAAACAGCAGAATATATATATATATATATATATATATATATATATATATATATATATATATATATATATATATATATATATATATCTGAATGGAAACGCCTAATATGCCCCTTGCACCGTAGCCTCTTCATCGCTAGGCCTGTGGATCGTTCAGAAGCATCCTCTATGTTTTACAAGAGATGAATTCGGCATAGAATGCGTATTGTGCATACATTGCAGGGACGCAGACACCTATGGAAGCAGGGCTTGACTTCGAGCCGCTCCCTGTGAGTAGCTGAAGCGTTTAACTGTGCGACAATTAGAATAACTGCATGTTCTTTAGAACGGTAAATAGATACAATAGTCTTTTCTCAAGGAGACACGAGAACTGTCAGTATCCTGCTAATATAAATATTTATACACCTTCAATTAACTGAATAGTGTACATTTCCTGGATATGTTGAACATACACTTCTTGAATATGATGCGTAGAGACACTGGATCGTTCGCTGTGAAGCCGTCTACATCTATTTTAATCTTCGTTCCAAACAGAGGTTGGAGATCTGCGCCCTGTACAGAAAAATCCACGAGACGAGACAACCAAATCTCAACTGCATACACACCCTTATGACGACGCCTCTCCAGAGCAGGGCATATATATATATATATATATATATATATATATG
>NW_013567125.1:1380-1464 GCF_000499745.2 Eimeria mitis | reverse complement strand
GTTGGTGCATGATGGCGACAAGCTTCTCCTTGCCTTGTGAAGATTCTGCGAGGTGACGCACTGTTCCTTGGTTGGCTCGTGTTC
>NW_013567125.1:1180-1280 GCF_000499745.2 Eimeria mitis | reverse complement strand
GTTTATGTCTGAGCTCCGCGTGCAGGTGACTGTAGCTTTTGCGCCCACAGTCGTACGATTTCTTGCATTTGCCGTCTTGATCTGGCAGTGCTACATATCC
>NW_013567125.1:719-1001 GCF_000499745.2 Eimeria mitis | reverse complement strand
GTTCATTACCCTCTCTCCAGGAAGTGAGTCAACGTTATCCTGCAGGTAAATCCATGTTTGCACCGTTTCTTCATCATTGGATATACCCAGTGCTCGAGCGTGCGGCTGAGACGTCCAGGAAGTATTCTTTTGCTGTATTGTGTTGGTGGTGTGCAAGATGTATTGCTGTTGCTTGTTTTCTCTACGCGCAGGCAGTATGTTACTTCTTTCTGTCGATAGCCGCTTCACAAAGGCACAACGTACGACACTGAATGAGGCTCAGCGTATGCGGTCGCACCTTCA
>NW_013567125.1:0-619 GCF_000499745.2 Eimeria mitis | reverse complement strand
CCAGTGCTCGAGCGTGCGGCTGAGACGTCCAGGAAGTATTCTTTTGCTGTATTGTGTTGGTGGTGTGCAAAATGTATTGCTTTTGCTTGTTTTCTCTACGCGCAGGCAGTATGTTACTTCTTTCTGTCGATCGCCGCTTCACAAAGGCACAACGTACGACACTGAATGAGGGGCTCAGCGTATGCGGTCGCACCTTCGGGGTCATAAACAGGCCAACTGCAGCGTTTTGAACATGAGGGAAATTTTCTTCATTGTTGTTCACCATACTCAGGGAGTGCGTTTTTGATTTATAGAATCCCAATAATCGTCCGTAAAGGATGACGTTACTTCACGTGCGGTAAGCCAGGTGAATGCACTTTTCTTGTGTGCAAACGAGCAAGCAGTGGGCCTACCTTATTAACTAGCGGGGATGCGCCGTTTCTTTGTTTGCTATTTACACCGTATCCTCGTTTGAGCTGCTTGCGAATTTGTACTGGCACAAACGTTTTCTTTTTGATGGTGCAGATCGTGGGTTTGTTTATGAAGAGTTCTCAATTTGTCTTCAAATTACGGTGAACGTGTCCCCAGGAGTCATTTTGATTTGTTGAGCGGAGTTTTGCGTGCGGGCACTTGTTTACAT
>NW_013567124.1:732-1284 GCF_000499745.2 Eimeria mitis | reverse complement strand
TGCTGCTGCTGCTGCTGCTGTGTCTTCGGGCTTCAGTGCTGTCTCTACGCCTTCTGCTGTCGCAAACAATCTATTTAGTTTTCCCTCTCCCTGACGGAGGGTACGAGCCAGGGCAATGCCTGTGTATGTATTCACGTTATATATAAACACCCGCATTGCTGCTGCTGCTGCTGCTGCTGCTGCTGCTACTGCTGCTGCTGCTGCTGCTGAGGCTGCTGATTACTACTACTATTTTTATGGTGGTGAGAAAGATGAGGAGGCAACTGCCGCTGCAGCTGATGCTGCTGCTGCTGCTGCTGCTGCTGCTGCAGGGCCGATATTTTTGTTGCTTAATTAGACTTTGTTTGTGTATTTTTTTTTGTGTGTTTATCGTTGTTTATTTGTTTTTGTTTATTTATCTTTATTTGTTTTTATTTATTTGATTATATTAACGTATTTATTTTTGTCTATTTGTTTAATTTTGTTTTTTTTTTTTTGTATTTTGTTGCTGTTTCCGTTTGCTGCTAGCTGCCTGCTGGCTGCTGCTACGGGGGCAGCCGGCGTAGCTTTCTT
>NW_013567124.1:0-570 GCF_000499745.2 Eimeria mitis | reverse complement strand
AGAGTAGAAAAAAGATAAAATTAAATTCATTATTTATTTTATAAACCACAAAAACACAGAAAATGCAAAATAGCAGGGTGTATGCACGGAGGTTACCCCCCCGGCGCAGGGAGCGGCGCGACGAGGATGCAGCCAGTAAGATGAAATAGATAAAAATAAAAGAAAAAAGTATAAGTTGGGGTATTTAAAATAAAGGAAAAAGAATAAAAAAGACGAAAATAAAGTTATTTCAGATAAATTTCGCTTTTATAATACAACATACTGCCTACTGCTGCTGGCGCTGTAGCAGCGCGCCGCCGCCGACGTGTTGTGACTGCTGCTGCTGGGTGTGTGTGTGTGTGTAAGCAGAGGCGGCGGGTCTTTCTGTGTTATTGAGGGCTTTCTTTTTGCTTTTTTTTGTTGAAATATAAATATAAATAAATTAATAACTTTTTTTCTCCAATTAAACCCCAGTTTACGCAACACCGCAGCAGCTACTGCTGCTGCTTCTGCTGCTGCTGCTGCTGCTGCTGCTGCTCTGCTGCTCGCTGGCTCAAGGGTGGTTGGGGGGGCAGCACAAGTCAGGTATTT
>NW_013567123.1:971-1464 GCF_000499745.2 Eimeria mitis | reverse complement strand
CAGCAGCAGCAGCAGCAGCAGCAGCAGATGGAGATGCATGGGGTGCCCGTGGGTGTTTATGTTGTTTTGTATTAAATAATTTGTTTATTTATATTTATATTTAATTATATATTTAATTACTTTTGTTTATTTCCTACATAAAACACAAACCCTAAACCCTAAACCCTAAACCCTAAACCCTAAACCCTAAACCCTAAAACTTCTGCTGCTGCATTAGACCCTCTGCAGCAGCCACCAGTATTTATCTGCTTTGGTTTATCCTTCATTTCTTCACTTAAACCCTAAACCCTAAACCCTAAACCCTCAAACCCTAAACCCTAAACCCTAAACCCTAAACCCTAAACCCTCTGAATCCACCATCAACCCAACACCAACAACCCCCCCGTTCTGTTTCTCTCTACCTAGCAAACCCTCCTCCCTCTTAAACCCTAAACCCTAAACCCTAAACCCTAAACCCTAAACCCTCGCCCCCAAACCCCAAACCCTAAACCCT
>NW_013567123.1:504-871 GCF_000499745.2 Eimeria mitis | reverse complement strand
TGCTGCTGCTGCTGCTGCTGCTGCTCCTGCTGCTGCTGCTGCTGCTGCTGTTGCTGCTGCTGCTGCTGCTCTGGGGTGTCTGTGCTGCGCGTTACAGCAGCTAACATCTTTCGGGTTACCGGCCTTGATGCTCCATTGGGCTGCCGGTTTGCTGCTGCTGCTGCTGCTGCTGCTGCTGCTGCTGCTGCTCTGCTGCTGCTTCTGTGTGTGGTATTTCTTGCATCTGCTGCTGCAGTTGTATCACCTGCTGCTGCTGCTGCTGCTGCTGCTTCTGCTGCTGCTGCTTCTCCTAACCAGCGTAGCGGTACTTCCTGCTGCTGCTGCTGCAGCAGCACCTGCTGCTGCTGCTGCTGCTGCTGCTGCAGCT
>NW_013567122.1:255-1284 GCF_000499745.2 Eimeria mitis | reverse complement strand
TTAGCTGAGGAGGAGGATCAGCAGCAGTGTTGCTGCTGCATGCATGCGGCTCAGCAGCCCCCCTCTTGCATGCGACGCTGGAATTCAAGAAAAAAAAAGTTTGTTGTTTCGAGCTAAGAGTTTTTAATTTGTTGCTTTATTATCTTTTGATGCTGTGTACAGCTCCTGGGGGCACCAGGGGCTCTCCTACTCGGCGAGAAGACGGCAGCAGCAACTGAAACCGCTGCGAGGGAAAAGGTGGAAACCTGAGTTTTTTTTGGGTTTCTCATGAAGGAATTTAATGTATTTGATGTTAAAAGAAGAAAAAAAGAAATAAATTCAGAAAATACAAAAAAAATATAAACATTTGTTGCAGCAGCTGCAGCGCGAAACCTGAACGAAAGCAAAGCCCGTCGGCACCGAGTTGAATGCTCATCCTGCTGGTTTTTTTGCATAAAAAAATGTTTTTTTATGAATATTTTCGTTTGTTTTTATTTCTTTTTATTTATATTTATTATATTCCAATTAATTTGAGTCTTTTATCCACAATTTACCTCTGCTTTCCTTANTTTTTATTTATATTTATTATATTCCAATTAATTTGAGTCTTTTATCCACAATTTACCTCTGCTTTCCTTAGGTTTCCACTGGCAGGGTGAGCGCTGTGTCGGCTGCGCCTAGCTGAGAAAGCAGCCACTCTATGGCAGTTGTTTTAATTTTTTGTGTAATTTAATTTGTTATTTCAGAAAATAATATTTTATTTTTATTTATTTTAATTTATTTTTTATATTTTGTCAAAATACTCGGCAACACGTTGCTACTGAGGCTGAGCATACACCCCATATATGCTGCTGCTGCTTTCGTTGGGTTTAAATGACAGAAAGAAAATAAATTTATAATATTATAACCCTAAACCCTAAACCCTAAACCCTAAACCCCAGACACTAAACCCTAAACCCTAAACCCTAAACCCTAGAAAACGCTGCAGCAGACAACAGTAGAAACACTATGTTAAAAACATCGTTTATATATACAAAAACTTTATTTATA
>NW_013567122.1:0-231 GCF_000499745.2 Eimeria mitis | reverse complement strand
ATATTTCATATGTATATATCTATAAAAACTTTATATATATATATATATATATATATATGTATATATATATATATATATATGTATATATATATATGAAATATATATAGAGTTTTTATATATATAAACGAAGTTTTTAATGCATTATATATACGTAATTTGTAGATAGTGCAAGTTGTATACTTCGTGTGTGCTGCACACACACATATATATATATATATATATATATATATA
>NW_013567121.1:1154-1286 GCF_000499745.2 Eimeria mitis | reverse complement strand
TGCGCCGACCTATGTGGCAGAGGTGTGTGCAGTTCACTGCTGGTGGGGTCGGTAGAGCGAGTGCGACGGGTAGCCTCAATCTACTTCCAGGACGTGCGTGGCTGGAGTGGCATGTGAAGCCAGTAGAGATCC
>NW_013567121.1:846-968 GCF_000499745.2 Eimeria mitis | reverse complement strand
CCGCAATCTACCTCCAGGACGTGCGTTGCTGGAGTGGCATGTGAAGCCAGCAGAGGTCCACGATCTGGTGAAAGCCGGGAGCAGGTGTTCCAGCGCAGAGTTCGAGTGTAGACAGCAGTTAT
>NW_013567121.1:453-534 GCF_000499745.2 Eimeria mitis | reverse complement strand
CGAGTGCGACGGGAAGCCTCAATCTGCATCCAGGACGTGCGTGGCTGGAGTGGCATGTGAAGCCAGTAGATATCGACGATC
>NW_013567121.1:0-141 GCF_000499745.2 Eimeria mitis | reverse complement strand
CCTCTGCGCTGATCTATGTGGCAGAGGGGTGTGCAGGTGTCTGGTGGTCAGGTCGGTGGGGCGAGTGCGAAGTGGCCCCTATCTGTAGAACCAGGAAGTGTGTTGGGGGAGCGGCATGTGAAGCCAGTAGAGATCCACGAT
>NW_013567120.1:972-1376 GCF_000499745.2 Eimeria mitis | reverse complement strand
TTTTTTTTTTTTTTTTTTTTTTTTTATTCTGCCGTCTTTTTGTTTCTTTATTTCTTTATTTTTACATTTATTTATTTATTTATTTATTTAGCGAGGGTTTAGGGTTTAGGGTTTAGGGTTTAGGGTTTAGGGTGTATATGGTTTATTTCTTTCGTTTTCATTTATTTTGTTATTGAGAGTTTAGGGTTTATTTCTTTGCTTTTTTTTTTCTTTCTTTTTCCTGCATGATCTATTTCTTTTATTCTTTTTTTGTATTTATTTATTTATTTATTTATTTATTTATTTATTTATTTATTTATTTATTTATTTCGTTCTTGAGAGCTAAGCAAAGAAATAGACCCTAAACTCTCAAGAACGAAATATAAATAAAAGAAAGCAAAGAAATATTCTATTTCTTTTATTCT
>NW_013567120.1:0-872 GCF_000499745.2 Eimeria mitis | reverse complement strand
ATTTATTTATTTATTTATTTATTTATTTATTTATTTATTTATTTATTTATTTATTTATTTTTTTTTTATAGGAGAATCTGAGGATGTGGCTAAGACAGTTTCTGCTGTAGATGGTGATGCTCCCTTCGCTACAAATTTGTGTTTCGCTAGCACCATAGTAACAAACGGCAGCGGCAGATGCCTGGTGTATGCAACAGGAATGGAAACGCAGGTTAGTTTTATTTATTTTATTTATTTTAATTGTTTTTTATTTATTATTTTATTTATTCTCTTTTTTTTGGTGTATTTATCGATGTATTTGACTCGCTAGCACCATAGTAACAAACGGCAGCGGTAGATGCCTGGTGTATGCAACAGGAATGGAAACGCAGGTTAGTTTTATTTATTTTATTTATTTTATTTATTTTATTTTATTTTATTTTATTTATTATTTATTATTTTATTTATTCTCTTTTTTTTGGTGTGTTTATTCATGTATTTGCTTCGCTAGCACCATAAACGGCAGCGGCAGATGCCTGGTGTATGCAACAGGAATAGAAACACAGATTTATTTTTATTTATTTTATTTATTTTATTTATTTATTTTATTTATTTTTATTTATTTTTATTTATTTTATTTATTATTTATATTTATTTTTTTTTTTTATATTTACACTATAGTAACCAACGGCATCATTAAACACCGATTTCTCTATATTTCCACCCACCAATACATAAATATATTTTTTAATATATTTATATATATATAAAAAAAAACTAAATATATATATATATATATACATTAACCCTGCATGCATTTTCCTTTATATATATATATATATATATATATATATAAAGAAAAAATGCATGCCGTTTGTTACTATATATATATA
>NW_013567119.1:371-1286 GCF_000499745.2 Eimeria mitis | reverse complement strand
TTAGGGTTTAGGGTTTAGGGTTTAGGGTTTGGGGTTTAGGGTTTAGGGTTTGGGGTTTAGGGTTTAGGGTGTTGTTAGTGTTTCTGAGGGTTTTTGTGGCGTCGATATATGCGGTGAGGGTTGTTTGTTGTGCGGGTAGGTAGTGTGAGGGTTTAGGGTTTGAGGGTATTCAAGGGTTTAGGGTTTAGGGTTTAGGGTTTAGGGTTTAGGGTTTAGGGTTTGTGAGCAGAGGAGACGAGCTGATAGGCCAGCTGGATACAGCTGTTTTTGATGAAGCGCATTATGTTAACGATGCAGAGAGAGGGGTTGTATGGGAGGAGTCTCTTATCTTACTACCCCCACATGTAAAAACCCTAAACCCTAAACCCTAAACCCTAAACCCTAGATGAGGGGTCGCAGTAGCTTGCATTGTTCTCGGGTTTAAATGACCATTCTAAAAAGGGGTCATGGTCTAGGGTTGAGGGTTTAGGGTTTAGGGTTTAGGGTTTAGGGTTTAGGGTTTGGGGTTTTCTTAATAAAGTCTCTCCAACACTAAACCCTAAACCCTAAACCCTAAACCCTAAAAACACAAACAACACACAAACAATAAAAATGTCTCCTCTTAGAACGCAAAAAAACAAAATAAAAAATAAATATAATAAATAAAGTGTCTCCTTTTATATAATAATAAATAAATTGTCTCCTTTTGTTGCTTTCGTAAATATATAACTAGCGACAAAAAAACACCAAAAGTGTCTCCTTTCACCGCAAAACCCTAAACCCTAAACCGCTAAACCCTAAACCCTAAACCCTAAACCCTCGATCCAAAGAGAAACAAAACTGTCTCCTTTTGTGTATACATGTAAACGTGGTGCTTTTGTCTGCAACGAAAGGATACCAAAAGTGTCTCCTTTTACCTTAAAACCCTAAACCCTA
>NW_013567119.1:0-324 GCF_000499745.2 Eimeria mitis | reverse complement strand
AAAAAAAAAAAAAAAAAAACTGTCTCCTTTTGTGTATATACAGGTGAACGTGGTGTTGTTGTCTGCAACTCTTCCTAACTATCGAGAGTTTTGTGATTGGCTTGGCTCTGTGAAACAAAAAGAGATATTTGCTCAGAGTACACACAAACGCCCAGTCCCTCTTAAACATTTTTTATATTCTAAAGATAAACCCTTTCTCCTTATTGATGCTAATGGAAAGTTTAATACACATGTAAGTTTATTTACAAAAAGAATTGCGCTGGTTTATATACGTTTATCTACTTTTATTTATTTAGGTTTTTTTTTTTTTTTTTTTTTTTTTTT
>NW_013567118.1:7345-13741 GCF_000499745.2 Eimeria mitis | reverse complement strand
ACGAACTGGGGCCGGCGGATCAAGGGCCCGCGGCCGGGTAGAGGATGCAGCCTGGCACAAGTTGCAACGCACGCCGCTGCAAATATTCCTGCTAGGTAACCCCGCAGACAAGCACAACCAGCTCCCTTTACGCGCATGCACTGGCAGTATACACAATAGTTAAGCGCTTATTCGGCTTTGCATAACCGCTCGACCCAACAAGTAAGGATATAAGCGCCAACTTACACTGGCCATGCTGCACAGCTGAAGAGATATTACTTTGCTGAGGGGCGCATCATATGTCGCCAACAGGAACTGGCGATCCACTCATTGTTTTTCTTGACCCTGCCATGGCCCGATAAAGCATGATATTATGGAATCTCCGCAAAATATTTGTGAGGAGTGAAATTGAAACGTATAATCCGCTGAGCCCCCGATTTGTCTGTTACCACAAGAGATTGCCGTCTTTGTGTTCCTTCGTCCATTGCTGAGCTTAGCAAGAAACCACACCTGTATAAGTATATAAGGAGCAGTAACGTAGTTTAGTAAGAAAACGAGAATATTCGCAGACAAATGCGATTGCAGAACACATTGCTTGAGCGGTCGGGCAACAGGAGTGTTCAACAGCAGCCACGTTGGAGCTGCAATAGAAACGCGTGAACGGCGTGAGCCAGCAAAACCACCGAACAATTTTTTCATTATCGTTGTATTGAAAAGTCTTCGGCAGCTGCGCGTTGGGGATTGGCTATGGCTCTGAATGGTGATTTCCTGCAGTCCAGGTAATGGCAAAAGTTTTTTGCTCGCGGATCGCGTCGAGCTCCCCACTCACCGGGTACTTCGGCAGTTTTTCCGTGAAACAGTGTAAGTAGCAGGCAGTTATTTGATGCTTTATCGAGTCGTTTGGCTACTGTGGGGGCATCAGCTCAGCTGATGTGTCATTTGTATCGGTAGTTAGGAAGGAGCAACTACGGAAATCAGGGGGCACGAGTACGCCAGACAGCGTCATGCTTCTGATGTGGCTTCTATCTGCACTTTTTTCTCTCTTTCTGTACAAACTGGACCGGGTTGTACTCTTGAAAAGATGATACAGGACTCTAATAAGCTAGTTGCTTGCATGCAAAACTAACATTTTTGTGCCGTGGAGAATCCCTGCTGGTGCGTTGCGTTGTGGCTTATCTCAGGCCGCCAGCTCTTAGACCATCCCGAGGCCATTGGGTCGCTTTGCCGAGGTCTCCTGGAGACAGGAGAGGATGTTTTCTGCTTTTTAAAAGCTCCTGCATTAAGGGTTTTGACTCTATTGCAGTTCACAAAGTCCTCGGGCAAAATCAAGGTCTCTCGTTTTAGAACCCCTCATGCAAGAGTGCAAATCCCAGTTTCATGCATGCGAAAACAACTACACACGGTTGTTCAACATCTGGTTTGTATATTTCTACCTGTGTGCAGGCTGGCTGCTCAGGCCCAACAACCTCAGAGAGATCACGCTACAGGGACACTGAGAGCACTTGTTCTGTATCAGGCGTTCCTTTTAGGAGGTAAATACACCAGCCTGGCAGTTCATTTGAGTTCATACTGTGGGGGGCAAGTAAGAAACATGACGAGTTTATATGAAAACAGATCAGCTAGTAAACACCAAGCAGATCTTTATTCCCAGGCAGAGCTGGTGTGTACGTACACCGCAAGTTAGCTGTTTCCAGTTGATCCTTCCACAGAGTTGTGTTGTTTTTATCTGAAGAAGCTGAAGTGCAAGAAGCTGGTGAGGCGGTGAAGCGTGCTGGTGTTTTTCTTTGCCGGTCCTCTGATATGTGTAAATACTGAGGAGGTCACAGGGGCTTATCGCCTGGCACATTGACTCTGTATGCCGTTTCAAGTGTATATTGAACATTTTCTAAATACTTTTATTCTGCTGTTTTATTATTTCATTTCTTTTTCAGCAACAGACACCAACCCTAGCCTCGGGGTAGTCCACTGAGCGACGCCGCTACAACGGCGTGCCTTGTCGCCTCTCTGGCTGTACATGCGCAAAGTCCTTCTATTTTCCCTTTTAATTTCATTCATTTAAAACAAAATTAACGCCAAAAACCCTAAAACTCCCATCAGAGAAAGGCAGGCTGCCGTTGCTGCTGAGCCAGCGTCCGGCCTGCTGCTGCTGCTGCCGCTGCTGCTGCTGCCGCCACAGCAGCAGCGGTTTCCGGTGAATTCTGAACCTTATACACTCTTGTCTTTGGCTTTTACAAGTTAAATCCATTTAATGAAACCCCTAGTGGGTGCCTGGCGATGTTTCAGTGCCTTTGCATAAGTAGCGGCAGGGAGCAACAACAACCGCAGCAGCAGCGGCAGCAACAGCAGCAGCAACAGCAACAGTAACAGCATCCAGGGCAGCTAGTGCCTCATCAATAGACTCTACAGCATCAGCCTGAACCAGTGCAGTAGCAGCAGCAGCTGCTTTTCTGGAAGTCAATCACTGTACTGGTCTCAGGTGTATCTGCTGCTGCCGCAGCAGTGGGTTGAATGACTAGCAGTTTCACTTTTTATTTGCAGCAGCAGCTGCTGCGATGATTAGTCAGCCTTCGGAGAGTCCCAGAGGGGGCCAAGATACCCGGAGGCCCGACAGCAGCAGCGTGAGCAGCAGCAGCTTGAGCAATAGCAGCGGGAGCAGCAGCAGCAGCAGCAGTAGCAGCAGCAGCAGCAGCAGCAGCACAAACGGAAACAGCAGTGGCAATAGCACCATACGGAAGCGACACGCTTCCCCACAATGCGCCGACCCGACAGCCCCTGCTGCGGGTGGGGTGAGTGCGCCTGTGTCTTTCCGCAGCAGCGGGAGCAACGGCAGCAGCAGCAACAACAGCAGCAGCAACAACAGCAGCAGCAGGAGTGCTAGCAACAGTGGTGGTGTGGGGGCTCGTACAGGGAGCGGTATCTGGGGCTGCGTTCGCAGCGGTTTATTTCCTTTGGGTTTTTCCTTTCTTACATCGCTGAAGGGGCAGACAACTGAGGCGCCTTGGGGCCCCCATGGGGCCCCCCAAGAGGCGTGGAGGTCTTCTTATGCGTGTATAGCAGCAGCAGCTGGAAAGCTGCGTCGGCGTTTGAGTGTGTTGCTGCAGCTGCCGCTGCTGGTGCTGCTGCACCTGTGCCCCGTGGTGGGGCGCCTCGCAGAGTGGGTGTTTCACTTGAGTTCAGTGGGGGCCCCCGGCCTGCTGTACCCTTTTTGTTGTTTGTTTGTAGGTGTAGGGACCCCATTTATTTCTCTCACAGCTCTTTGTCTTTGGCTGCTAGATCTCCTTGATGCTGCACTCGTGCTGCCGCAGGCAGCAGCAGCAGAATTTGCTTCTCTTGGGGGGGCCCCCCCGGCTATACCCATACTAGACCATTTCAGCCTCTTCCCTGTGTGGTGTGAATCCTTCACATGTGGGGCCTTCAGCAGCAGCAGCAGCAGCAGCAGCGGTAGCAGCGGCAGTAGCAGGATCCCTGGGGCCCCAGCCGAGGGGCCCTATGGTGGTGTAGACCTATGGGGCCTCTGCCTGCCGCTTGGGGGGGGCCCCTCCCCCTGGAGGACCCCTGAAAACAGGGGCCCCCTGTGGAACGGAGGGTCTAGAGCAGCGTTTCATCTCAGCGTATATTGCCGCATCATCGTTGACATCCCCCTGCTGACGCTGGCGCTACACCTCGCACGGTGGCTGCATGCACAGGGAGAGATATTTGGGGCCCCCCTCAGCATACAAGAGGCACATGGGGGCCCCCAAGGCCCCTGGGGGACGATGGGGGCNGCTGCTGCTGCTGTAGATGCTGCTGCAGATGCTGGTGGTGCAGCAGCAGCAGCAGCAGCAGGCAATTCCAGCGCCGCCGGCGCACCGAGCACTGCCAGCATAAACAGAAGCAACAGTAGCGGCGGCAGCAGCAACAGCAGCAGCAGCAGCAACAGCAGCAGCAGCAGTGGCGACGGCGGCAGCAGCAGCACACCTCTTCCGTCGCCTACCAGTGACTCTCAGGAGCAGGGCCCCGGGAGAGAGGCTGCTGGGGGCCCCTCTGCTGCTGCATTTGGGTCTTGGGCTGTATCTGTGGCGTCGCGGTGGATGGGGTACAGTGTACAGCTGCTGCAGCGATGCCTGCAGTTTCCTCCGTGTTTGTTTTTTCGTTCTCCTTCACGAAGGTTGTACTTCTCTGCTTTTTCTTATATGCTGGTTCGTTGGCTGTATACTGATCGTCTTGATCTGCTGCTGGGGGCCCCCCCTTCGGCTGTAGTGGGGCCCCTAGCGAAGGGGCCCCCAGAGGGTCAGGCTCTGCTGATGGGGCTGTCTCTTGGCTGTGCTGTTTGTCTCGTTGCTTCCTTTCTCTTTCTCTCTCTCTTGAAAGCTGTCAACCTCTTGCCGGCGAGTCTTCTACACCACATCCGCGTCCTCAGCTGCACGCACTTGCTGCTGCAGGGCAGCAGCAGCAACAGCAAGACACTGGGTGGCCCTCAGCAGCAGCACACCACCACCCTCGCTCGCCCAGAAGGACAGACTACGCCATCATCTGTACACTCTAAAGAAGTAGAGGTACGNCAGTGGTGGTGTTGCTTGCTGCTTCTGTTGCTGTTGCATTTTCGCTTGATGCTGCTGCTGATGCAGCTAAGCAGCAGCACCAACGTGCTTGGCTGTTTGACGTGTTCTCTTATGTATGAGGGGTCAGGCTGTATTGTTATGCTTAGTACATTAGGGTTTAGGGTTTAGGGTTTAGGGTTTATGTCTGTCTGTGCTTGAAGGCTTGCATATTCTGCTTCGATGACATGAAGCCTGGGGAACTTCTTCGGGTTGTCACTGCTTGCGGCCACAAGTTTCACGGTGAGCTTTCACCTCACGAACCCTTGGGGGCCCCTTGGGGGCCCCCCTTTCTCTCCTTTCGGGGGCCCCTAGTGGCCGTTTAGGGGGCTAGTAGGGGCCCCAGGCGGCACGGGGGCGAGGGCTTGTGAAACACTATAGGGGGACATTCACACGCTTAAGGGGGCGGTTTGGGGCTGCTGCAGGGGCCCCCAGAGAGATATGATTTCTTAGAGAGGCCCTGTAGGCTGGAGAGGCTGAAGCGAGCAGCAGCTGGTGTTACTGCTGACGCTGCTTGGTGGTGCTGCTGTTGCTGTTGCTGCCGTTGTTGCTGTTTCTGCTGTTTTGTAACGCTTTTGCAGCCTTGTGTATGAAAAGGGGTCGGATCAGGGTTTAGGGTTTGGAGTGTAGGGTTTGAATATGCTTGGGATTAGGGTTTAGGGTTTAGGGTNTCGGATCAGGGTTTAGGGTTTGGAGTGTAGGGTTTGAATATGCTTGGGATTAGGGTTTAGGGTTTAGGGTTTAGGGTTTGTGTTTTGTGTTCAGCTGTCTGTCTTGACGTTTGGCTGTTTGATCGACTGAAGGCATCTTGTCCAATGTGTGGCCCCTTTCGCTACCCCAGTGGGGGGGGGAGCCCCCGTGCGGCCTAATTCTAGCAGGGGCCCCCAGACCCAGTATTACAGACAGCAGGGGGCCCCCAAGAACCCATGGGGGCCCCTGCTGTAACGGTGGATATACAGGTGAATTCTGTGAGGCCTTGAGGGGCCCCAAAAAGTTTTCCGTGGGGAGGAGGCCACCCCTGACTAGGACCCCCTAGATGATGGGGCCCCTGTGGGATGCGTTTGGGGTTTCCTTGCAAGGGGGCCCCCAGGGGCCCCCCAGAGAGGCCCCTTTTCTCTGAAATGTGCACGCAGCAGCGGCGGTCCTCGCAGGGGCCCCTCAGGAATTGATCGGATTTGGACTGTACCCTCAGGCAACAGCAAATATCATTCCGTCGCAGCAACAGCCGTTGCTGCTGTTGCTGCGGCTGCTGCAGCTGCTCTTGCATCCATTTCCAGTGCTGCGTAGGGCTGCGCGCCCGGCGTTGTGTGTAGTTCTGGAGGCGCTGATGTGTGTAAATCCATTTGGGAGGAATGCGAACACGAAGTAGACGTCTCCGCCAGGTGTATGTTCACTTGTCAGGTGTATGTTCACTTCATTCGCCCTGCAGTGGGTGGGTGCGTGTACACTCGGGATGCATGTGAAGCACGCCCCTTTCTTCTAGCAGGCAGCTAACAGGCATTTGCACACAACTGGACACTGCGTTGTGTTGCGCGCTGCATGCACGGAAGCGGATCGCCACATGCATATTTTGGGTGTACGTACAGGGAGGGCTTCATCATGCTTTTGTTTAGGGGCACCAAGGCCCTTCTTGCCGTTACGTGCAAACTGGTTGTCTTTAATGCTTGCGTATTTATATGATGCAGGATATAGGGTTTGGCTTCACGCTTGTGGCTTAGTGTTTAGGGGGTTGGGTTTCGCCTGAGGGCTTGAGCACAGTGTTAGGGGTTTTAGGTCAGGGCTAGGGTTAGGGTTTACTTGCGAGCGAGCTACACATGTAACAGCTGATGCACTTACAAAC
>NW_013567118.1:5628-7256 GCF_000499745.2 Eimeria mitis | reverse complement strand
TATATATATATATATATAAATCTACCCTAGAACACTATGTTACAAGCCTTGGTCCCCATGCATGTGTTATTAATGCTTGAGACGCCAACTAAACAGTAAACAAAGACCCCAGGGTTTTTATTTTTGTAAACAAAAACCCTAAACCCTAAACCCTAAACCCTAAATAAAGACTAAAAGAGAAAAAAAAAGAGTTTCGGTAAGCGTTTAAAACGGAAACATTGGGTACAGTTTTCCCAAAGGCATTAGACTATACAGGCGGAAGGCGGAAACAAAATATAAACAGGGCAGTCGTGAGGCTGTGCATGACACCCGTAAATAAACTAGAGCAGATACTGCTTCTGTAAAACTATATACAGCAGCATGCAGCAAGGCAACTGGTCCTGCTGCTTGCTGGAAGGGGCCAAAATTGTGCGGGCACATTCGGCACAAGAACGGCCACACTAAAGGGTTATAAACCGCCAAAAGAATTCCCTTTTATACACACATACACACACACACACAAAAACACACACACTCAGCAACGCAGATGCATGCACACACACACACCGTAGGGATGGTTGTCGCTGTGCAAACGCATCAGTAAGCGTGGTTTTTCATGCATATTTCTAGCGACTGCAAAGGGGAGAACATGCAGATCAACCGACTGGAAAACTAGGGCAGCAAGCACTGTGAAACAGTATAAGAAGGAACCTAATATGTCGGTGTCGTCAGTAAGTGAAGCTTTCGCATAAGGATGCAACTCGATCACTCTGCTGCTGGCTAATGCAGAAACGTACAAGGCGTACTTACTGCACAACAGGAGCATGAGCCAAAAGAGAATGGATTGAGAAGAGCTGTATACAGCACCTTTTCTAGACAGGCAACGACCCTGCTGGCGATCCATTATTATATATATATATATATATATATATATATATATATATATATATATATATATATATATATATATATATAGCTACAGCCAGAACGTGGAAAGCCAGAAGCACCGCTTAATTGGAAAAGCTTACAGATGACAAGCAACACAGATTGGCATCGAAAGCAAGCCAGAACCGCTACCCTGTATTCTTTCTCGCCACCCGCCACAGTACCGTAGCCCCATAGCTTTGACAGCCCCTGATTGTGATAAACACTTTATGAACAGCTACACTCTATAGACCTGAAACGCGTCACGCCAATGCTCACTTTCTGTGCAGCGAAACAAAGAAATATGAGCTGTGAACATTTCCTTTGGTTGCGTGGGAACCACTCGAACGCCAAGTGAAGGGCGCGAATACTATCTGGGTATTTGCAGCTGGCCTGATCTTATCCATACATAGCCGGGTTGGGTGGCGCAGCACATACCTGAACAGCTACTGCTGCTCATCAACTCAGAGAAACCTCAGTTCACGAAAACCTAAGCCTTCGCAACACAAAAAATAAACACATAATGTGCAACTTTCACAACACCTCTACCGGCACCTACGAGTAACAGCCTGACAGGTACTACAGCAGCTCCTTCGCTTCACCGCTGCCAGCGGCTCCTGACGAGCCGTTCGCAGCAGCGGCCTTTGCCGTTACATCGAGCTATGCAGCAACCAACGCTCTGCTCAGGATTGAAAAACTCTCCCCCCATCACTCACATCCTGTAC
>NW_013567118.1:5033-5528 GCF_000499745.2 Eimeria mitis | reverse complement strand
GCCAGCGGCTCCTGACGAGCCGTTCGCAGCAGCGGCCTTTGCCGTTACATCGAGCTATGCAGCAACCAACTCTCTACACAGGATTGAAAAACTCTGCCCCCATCACTCACATCCTGTATGACACAAAAACCACGTAATATTAGCGGTATCTTTATATGTTCTGCATTGCAACATTTTGCTGGAGACAACCATTCACACATAGATGCAATACAACAGTAGAAGATAAAAGTAACTATTTCTCAGCTATTTCTAAGCCCGAGAGGCTATACAATCAGGTGATACAATAAACTTTTCGGAATGCAGGGCAGCGATTTGGCCAAAGCGAAATCTTTATTTTTCTTCGCTGTGGAGAAATTGCTGCTGTGCATGGCGAAACGTCTGCGGCGCACTGCAAGCAGCACAGCGCCCGTAACCCCAACATTCCATATATGAGCCATGCAGTTTAAACGACTGCATATTTTGACGCTCACTTAATCCAGTAGCTACACATCCAGA
>NW_013567118.1:4590-4933 GCF_000499745.2 Eimeria mitis | reverse complement strand
ATAAACTTTTCGGAATGCAGGGCAGCGATTTGGCCAAAGCGAAATCTTTATTTTTCTTCGCTGTGGAGAATTTGCTGCTCTGCATGCCGAAACGTCTGCGGCGCACTGCAAGCAACACAGCGCCCGTAACCCCAACATCCCATATCTGAGCCATGCAGTTTAACCAGCTGCATATTTTGACGCTCACTTAATCTAGTAACTACACGTCCAGCAGTGCAACAACATTCATAATGATGCAAGTCGCATCTACGTTGCAGAAATGCAGCGTTTGCTTCACCCACAAGAACTGCAGCTTTTAGCTGGAATACGAATAACCTGCAAAACATAACATCGTCTCATCCTC
>NW_013567118.1:3725-4490 GCF_000499745.2 Eimeria mitis | reverse complement strand
TTGGCCACCGCCCGGCGAAAAGCTAAGGATGCTAAGCCACGAGACTATCCAATACACCTACGCCGCACCTCCGGGAGCGATACCGCTACTTCGTTCTTGCACTATCCATCCACGCTCTTTTGCATCTTGGGGGTCTGACCTCAAGACTCACTTTCTGTGCCACAGAATGAACCATAAAAGCTACACGACGAGGTGTTTGGCGACCAGATAAAATAACTGAATATGTTTTTTTTTTAACAGATTCAGTTAATAAACCTCCTTCATTAGATCCTATATGCCGTGAACAAGTGATTGACGAAGCCACATATACAGACGTGGGTGCTGGCGGGTTTAAGACTTCAAACGAGCCCTTCGTACTTGACGAGAAGGAATTTTACATTGGGTAAGTACCAGACGCACATTGAGAATACCCGCAGTGTTCATCTCTCTCCTCCACATCACGAGATGTTCACTGGCTCTATTGCTGCACCAAAGTGTGAAAAATGCTGAAGAGTTTGTTTGGTACTTATACATGCGTGCGAACACATCCGAAATTCTGTGGGTGGGCGGCTACGGCACTTGCGCCGGCTGTCTGCCAAAGCGAAAAGGGCCGAGGTCTACCGTAGGTAGCATCAATCCTCTGTTGTCCAATACTTGCAGTGAATACCGCACCGCAAGTCCACGAAGAGATCCAACCTACTTTTCAATATTTCAAAATGTATAAAGGCATATTAAGTGAGTTCACCTGCGAGCAAGGGCATACCGACGAAGGAATGCATCAGTCTA
>NW_013567118.1:3375-3625 GCF_000499745.2 Eimeria mitis | reverse complement strand
ACCCCAACATTCCATATATGAGCCATGCAGTTTAAACGACTGCATATTTTGACGCTCACTTAATCCAGTAACTACACATCCAGCAGTTTAACAACATTCATAATGATGCAAATCGCATCTAAGTTGCAGAAAAGCAGCGTGTGCTTCACCCACAAGAACTGTAGCTTTTAGCTGAAATACGAATAACCTGCAAAACACAAACATCATCTCATCCTCCCTTGCGGCAGTTGAGCTTTCACATCTCCACCTT
>NW_013567118.1:2455-3275 GCF_000499745.2 Eimeria mitis | reverse complement strand
TTGGCCACCGCCCGGCGAAAAGCTAAGGATGCTAAGCCACGAGACTATCCAATACACCTACGCCGCACCTTTGCAAGCGATCCCGATACCTCGTTCTTGCATTATCCATCCACGCTCTTTTGCATCTTCGGGGTCTGACCTCAAGACTCACTTTCTGTGCCACAGAATGAACCATAAAAGCTACACTCACTTTTGCCGCACAATGAAATCGGTAAATATTGATACAGATACTACCTACGAAAGCCGGGAATTCCGTCATGAAGACGAGGTGTTTGGCGACCAAATAAAATAACTGAATATGTTTTTTTTTAACAGATTCAGTTAATAAACCTCCTTCATTAGATCCTATATGCCGTGAACAAGTGATTGACGAAGCCACATATACAGACGTGGGTGCTGGCGGGTTTAAGACTTCAAACGAGCCCTTCGTACTTGACGAGAAGGAATTTTACATTGGGTAAGTACCAGACGCACATTGAGAATACCCGCAGTGTTCATCTCTCTCCTCCACATCACGAGATGTTCACTGGTTCTATTGGTGCACCAAAGTGTGAAACATGCTGAAGAGTTTGTTTGGTACTCCTATATGCGTGCGAACATATCCGAAATTCTATGGTTGGCTGTCTGCCGAAGCGAAAAGGGCCGAGGCCTACCGTGGGTAGCATCAGTCCTTTGTTGTCCAATACTTGCAGTGAATACCGCATTGCAAGTCCACGAAGAGATCCAATCTACTTTTCAAGATTTCAAAATGTATGAAGGCATATTAAGTGAGTTCACCTGCGAGCAAGGGCATACAGACGAAGGACCGCAAAAGTCTCCT
>NW_013567118.1:1199-2355 GCF_000499745.2 Eimeria mitis | reverse complement strand
TTCTGTGCCACAGAATGAACCATAAAAGCTACACTCACTTTTGCCGCACAATGAAATCGGTAAATATTGAACAGGTACTACCTACGAAAGCCGCGAATTCCGTCATGAAGACGATGCGTTTGGCAACCAAATAAAATAACTGAATATGTTTTTTCTTTTAACAGATTCAGTTAATAAACCTCCATTAGATCCTATATGCCGTGAACAAGTGATTGACGAAGTCACATATACAGACGTGGGTGCTGGTGGGTTTAAGACTTCAAACTAGCCCTTCGTACTCGACGAGAAGGAATTTTACATTGGGTAAGTACCAGGCGCACCTTGAGAATACCCGCAGTGTTCATCTCTCTCCTTCACGTCACGAGATGTTCACTGGTTCTATTGCTGCACCAAAGTGTGAAAAATGCTGAAGAGTTTGTTTGGTACTCATACATGCGTGCGAACATATCCGAAATTCTATGGTTGGCTGTCTGTCGAAGCGAAAAGGGCCGAGGTCTACCGTAGGTAGCATCAGCCCTCTGTTGTCCAATACTTGCAGTGAATACCGCATTGCAAGTCCACGAAGAGATCCAACCTACTTTTCAAGGTTTCAAAATGCATAAAGGCATATGCATATTAAGTGAGTTCACCTGCGAGCAAGGAACGCATCAGTCTCCCGATAAATGCTGCACACAGAAACAGTATTTGCTTTCTTGCCAAAAATACTGCATGCGAACAGTGAACAGCACATGAAAGCAGAAGAAATCTGGGCAGCAGTTTCCTAAATAGTCAGAAAGAACTGCATGTTTCATGGTTGTTTGTAACACGAAATTCCGTGCAGCTTGGGCCTCCAGATTCGCCGAAACTGAAAGCTTTTCACAGAGATATAGCTCCAGAGAAGGGCGAGTAATTTGCCTTGTTCAATCCCAGAACCAGCTGCGCAGACAGCAGCCCCTGTATCGCCTTGCTAGCTGCAATCTATTCCGCTGTCTGATCTTTTATTCCCTCACCAGACTGAGCTGCGGCGTTGCTGACATCCACCGGATTAAACCTCCACACTCACTTTCTGTGTAACACGGCATGACCAGTAACATGAACACTATCCGTGAACATCCCAATGCGCCCTAGGTGCAGAAGAAACAGCGACGGATCCCGTGAAATACCGACCCCCCCTTGC
>NW_013567118.1:878-1055 GCF_000499745.2 Eimeria mitis | reverse complement strand
ACAGGACCCGGTTGCTCACATCCTATGTCGAAGAAAAATATATAAAACGTTTGAACTTTTCTTACATCTGATCCGCGATATAAAGCCAACTAGCTCTCTTCACTATCCCCCGCGTCCATGCCCTCGTCCACATCAGCACCCCGTTATCCGCGCCCCACAAAAAAGCCTGCAGGCTCC
>NW_013567118.1:0-855 GCF_000499745.2 Eimeria mitis | reverse complement strand
AGCAGCCGTAGGGTTGTCGAACAGTTCCGGCTCTCCTTAACTGCTACAAGTATCACCGCGTGCTCCGCTCAAAGCTTCCACATATCGCACTGTGCACCAGATTGCCTGCTCGAGTGCCGCAATTGTGCAGAACTCGGCACCTTCCCTCTCAACTGACTCATACAGCAACTGCCGTGCTTCCCAGACATCACCCAAGCTCGCCGTCCAATCACACTCTCCATATCCCTGCGTCTTGAGGAATTTGCAAATATCAACAAATCAAACCGCAAGCCACCCTAGTACACCAGATCTGCACTGGTGAAGATGCGAATGTAGCCCCCTGTCGTAGCCCCTGTTTCGTCCAGCAGTCACGGGGTTTGTGAACAGTTTCCCTTTCCCTAGCCGCTGCAAGTGTCACCGCGTGCTCTGCTGAAAGCTTCCACGTATCGCAACTGTTCAAGTACTAAACAATCGCAAAAGTCTAACACCAACAGTCCAAACTAGACAGTACTCGCCAATGCACGCATAGGAATTTAGATGCCTGCCTTCAAAGAAAGCTGCTCACGTTCAAGAACGAGCAACTGTCCAACATGCGCTCCCCGCACTATCGGCTTACAAGCTTTATCACCAACATCAACGCAGCTGCGACTCTAGCAATACAGCAATGCAGCGATGCAATCACCTTCCCACTAAGCAATTGCCTCTACCGATTTCGGCCTCAGCGAAGGACGCTGCCTCGACTGCATGTAGCATTCAAGCGGAACCAGCATCCGGTGACTTACAGTCTATGTCGAAGAACAACACGTACTATTCCTAGACTTTTCTTACATCTGGTTCGCGGCTGGCGGACGGGGTAAAGCCATCTAGCTAGCTAGA
>NW_013567117.1:1161-1287 GCF_000499745.2 Eimeria mitis | reverse complement strand
CAGGGGAAATCAGCTGCTCTTTTAATTAACGTGCACAAAGAAAACGGCAAACTCCCTATGTTCAATTGTCTGGCGAAACTGGACAATGAACTTAACAATCTGAGGCTAGTTCACTGTCTAGCTTCC
>NW_013567117.1:0-1120 GCF_000499745.2 Eimeria mitis | reverse complement strand
GAAGGGAGGGTACGGCAGCAGCTGCAGCGCCCTGGACAGGAGCTTTGAGGTCTTCCTCAGTCATTGCTGTTAATGGTGTTTTTCGTTCAGTGAGCGCTTCGTAATACTCCTTGCTGCAACGCAAAACCAAGACATGAGGAAGCAGACAGTCTAATTGCAGAAGCAGAAGTTGTGCTGTATCCAGCCCTCTCCTTGATTTAGCCCCCTCCACTCAACACTTACTCGAAGGGAGCCTTGTTCTCCTCCGCTGCAGGCTTCATCTCACAAAAAAGAAATTTGGCACTTGTTTGTGAAGTTCGATACTCTTGTGTTTGTGGAACGCATGTTCCAATGGCGCAGCCAACTCTGGTGCTCTTAGACGAAAGAAGGTGTGCGAGGTTGGCGCCGTCTGGTTCCGCCCAGAAGTCCGTCCACTTCTGCTGAGTATCAGTTTCAGGGTATGACGTCAGCTTTCTGAGGGAAGAGCAGCAGTCGACATAACAATAACATGCAGAATTAGCATTTAAATCAATTGGATCAGCCTTGCTGATGAAGATGAAGCGGGTCTGTGTCGGGAACGCGGTGTATGAGAGTATGGCGGCTATGATTATGGAGGATTGTTCGTCTCACTCTCTTCCCTTGTAAACATTTTACGAATGCATATAAAATCACGGCACAGACATGTCCTATCTTGTGTAATTAGACTATCTACTTGCTTGTGTGTTGGTGTTGTGCTGAGGGGAGTAAAGATGCACTCACTTAAGTCCAGCGTCAAGAGCTCTCTGCACCGCTTGGCGATAGTTCAGGTCTTCAGCGTCTGTGAACTGTGCGGTAAATTTTGTCTTCTTCTGAAAGTTCAAACAGAAGCGAAATATGTCAAATATATTTTCGTGTTTATGCAGGAGTCCATAAACGTATAAAAGTGTATTTACGGCCGCCAGTCGAACATTTAAACGGTGGATTTACTCACGAGTTTTGCGATAGCGTCGTCACACGTAGTGGGTGGCGACGATTCAGATGCCCACGATGTGAATGCATTCTCTAGACCTTCAGACAGGTCGCTGTTCTCCATCAATACGCCAATCCGTACAGACATCTGACCAACGCGGGCCAAGTTCACGGAGGTGTATGCATCTGCAAG
>NW_013567116.1:0-575 GCF_000499745.2 Eimeria mitis | reverse complement strand
ATAAATAAAAAAAAAAAAAAGAGAAGAGACTGTCTCCTTGGTGGCTGTGTCTCCTTCTGTTTTTTTTTTTCTTTTTCTCTCTTTTGTCTTTCTTTTTTATTTTTTTATTTTTTTTATTTTTTTATTTTTTATTTTTTTTGTCTCTCTTTTCTCTCTTCTTTCTCTTTAATTTATTTACTTTATTTCTTTTTTGTTTGTCTCTTTTTTGTCTCTGTCTCCTTTTGTGTTTTTTTCTTTCTCTGTTTGTCTCCTTTCTGTTTCTTTTTTTTATCGTTCTCTCTGCTGTTGCTGCTGCTGCAGCATCTGCTGCTGCTGCTGCTGCTTCTGTTGCTGCTGTAGCATCTGCTCGTGCTGCTGCTGCTGCATTGCTTGCTGCTGCTGCTGCTGCTGCTGTTGCTGCTGCTGCAGGCCCTGAAGCGAAAGGCAGCTGCAGCAGAGATACATCGAGGTAAGCAGATAAACAAAACACAAAAAAATAAAAAAAATAAAAAAATAAAAAATAAATAAAAAAATAAAAATAAAAATAAAACAAAGAGCAGCAAAGAGAGACAGAAAAAGAAAGAGAGAGAAAGAGA
>NW_013567115.1:613-1468 GCF_000499745.2 Eimeria mitis | reverse complement strand
CAAAAAAGAAAGAAAGATTGAGCCACAAACAACACGGGAAACGATGATGCGTACTGCGCCCGCAATGCAGATCACCGCCGACTAGCGAAGACGTTCCAGGGCAGATAGTCTGTAAGCTCTCTCGTTGCAGCGTGAATCTTCTCGTGAACAAACTCTGTTGTATTTTGTTTTATTTTATTAAGAATTATTCAATTTCAATACTCAGGAGAAACCATGCTGCACTGAAACCCTCGTATCTTCACTGTTCAAGAAACCTGAACGAGAGAGCTGCGTCCTCGGCGGCGCCCCCAACGTCCTGGGTTTGTTCGCCAAGGGAAAGCAAAAGAGAAATTTTCATCGCTAGTTGTGAAATTCATACAAAGGGCCTTTGAAATATAAAAGTATTTGAAAGTTTTCTTCAGCTTTCGTTTTGCTTTCTCAGCTAACAACGCCACGCCATGAGGCGAACACCGCGCGACCACACGGGATCGCGCCTCTGAGTTTCAGCAGATGAAACACTAACGAAATTGCTTCAATAAGTAAATTTATTTATAGTGTAAATACTTAAAATTAATAATAATGTGAATATTCCGAGAGAAATTTGTGCTTTTTCCCATTCATATTTTCGTTTTCTGTAGCGTCCTGTAAAAGGCCCATAAGAAAACGACCGAAAACTACATGGGGGAGCAGCTGCTCTTTTAGGGTTTATGTTTTAGCGAGACTTGTTTTTATGTATATAGAAGATATATTTCTTAGAAAGACTTGTTTTTATGTATATAGAATATATATTTATTTTTACAGCCGAACCCCGAAAACTCGCCATAGTTAGCGCCGTCATGCAGCTCCGCTGCGACCAGACACGGAGCAGAGCATAGT
>NW_013567115.1:324-513 GCF_000499745.2 Eimeria mitis | reverse complement strand
ACGAGCCGTTAGTGAATTCTCCTTTTGTATTTATATTATTTATAGTCAGAAATAAATATCACAGTGTTGCTTTTCTTCTTGAACTGAATGAATCCTGTGTATACTGCCATTGCGTCTAAATAAAAGAGAAACAGCTAGCGAGGGTGTGTGTGTAAGGATTGTTTTAATGCTATCACTGAATATGATTTC
>NW_013567115.1:0-224 GCF_000499745.2 Eimeria mitis | reverse complement strand
TTACAGACAATAAACTAATTTTAATCCTTTTTAGTGTTTAACTATCTGTGTGTCGTGGCTATGCTTGGAGCTGGTTTAGCTGATAATGAACAAAATGATGCAAAATACACGAAAAAAACAAAAGCAAACACAAATGCGGTTTTTATATTTCTAGGAAACAAACAAAATCAAAGAAATCGCATTCTTTTGAGTTCTGGTGAAAGTGCAAGATAGATATAGGAAAG
>NW_013567114.1:853-1288 GCF_000499745.2 Eimeria mitis | reverse complement strand
TATATATATATATATATATATATATATATATATATATATATATATATATATATATATATATATATACTGACAAGAGCAGCAACTGAGCTGGTTAGCGGGAGACAGCAGAAAAGGAGACAGTTTTAAGGAGACACAAAAGGAGACACCTCTCCTTTATGGGGGCCCCCCTATACACGAGAAAGGGGGCCCCTGTGTTATATTTATTATTATTTTTATTTATTTTATTTTATTTATTTTATTTTTATTTATTTATTTATTTATTTCGTCTCTCATCCCTCTGTACACAGTGTCTCCTTTCTCCCTGTCTCCTTTTTCTCTGTCTCTTTCTCTCCTTTCTCTGTCTCTTCCTTTCTCTCTCTCTTCCTTTCTCTCTCCCTCCCCCTCTCTCTCTCTCTCCCTCTCTCCGTCTCTGTCTCCCCCTGTCCCTCTCCCTGT
>NW_013567114.1:0-529 GCF_000499745.2 Eimeria mitis | reverse complement strand
TCTCTCTCTCTCTGTTTCTCTCTCTCCGCGTTTCTCTGTCTCTCCGTTTCTCTCTGTCTCTGTCTCTCCCTCCTATCCCTTTGTCTGTCTCTGTCTCTCTCTGTCTCTGTCTCTCTCTGTCTCTGTCTCTCTCTCCTTGTCTCTGTCTCTCTCTGTCTCTGTCCATTTCCTTTTATTTCCCTGTCTTTTTCTTTCGTTTCTCTCTCTCTCTCCCTGCCTCTATTCCCTCTCCTCTCTTCGTTTCTTTTTCTTTTTTTTTTCTCTCTCTTTCTCTCCTTTTTTTTTTCTCTCTCTACCCTTTTTTGTGTGTATGTGTTTGTGTTTATAAGAAAGACAAGAGAGAGCCGCTTATAGCCTTTCAGTTGTTTAGCGCACTACCAAAACAAAAAGGAGACAGAGAAAGGAGACAAAAGGAGACAAAAAAAAAAGAGAAACAAAAAGAAGAGAGGAGACAGAGACAAAACAAAAGAAAAGAAAGACAGAGAGAAACAAAGAAAGAAAGAGAAAACAGACAGAGACAGAAAAAAAA
>NW_013567113.1:13142-14191 GCF_000499745.2 Eimeria mitis | reverse complement strand
CAGCAGCAGCAGCAGCAGCAGCAGCAGCGGCAGCAGCAGCAGCAATAGGAACAGCAGAAAAAGCAGCAGCAGCAGCAGCAGCAGGAAGAGCAGAAAAAGCAGCAGCAGGAGAAAGATGATATATGAGATAAAGGACCTTGTGCTGCTGCTCTACTCAGGATGCTGCTGCAGCAGCAACAAGCAGCAGCAGCAGCAGCAGCAACAGCAGCAGCAGCAGCAACAGCAGCAGCAGTAGTTGTTTCTCTCTCTATCATTCGTCTCTTTACTGTGGCTCTCTACTCACCCCTCCTCCTAATGGCTATCAAATCTAGAGTTTAGGGTTTAGGGTTTAGAGTTTAGGTTTTAGGGTTTAGGGTTTAGTGTTTAGGGTTTAAGGTTTAGTGTTTAGGGTTTACGGACTAATGTCTAGGGTTTCGTGTTTAGTGTCTAGGGTTTAGCGTCTAGGGTTTAGTGTTTACTGTCTATAATTTAGTGTTTAGTGTTTACTGTCTAGGGTTTAGGGTTTAGCATTCACTGTCTACTGTCTAGGGTTTAGGGTTTAGGGTTTAGTAATTACTGTCTAGGGTTTAGTGTTTAGGGTTTAGTATTTACTGTCTAGTGTTTAGGGTTTAGTATTTCCTGTCTAGGGTTTAGTGTTTAGGGTTTAGGGTTTAGNTATTTACTGTCTAGTGTTTAGGGTTTAGTATTTCCTGTCTAGGGTTTAGTGTTTAGGGTTTAGGGTTTAGCGTTTAGGGTTTACTGTCTAGTGTTTAGGGTTTAGTATTTACCGCCTAGGGTTTAGGGTTTAGCATTCACTGTCTACTGTCTACTGTCTAGGATTTAGGGTTTTAGGGTTTAGCATTTACTGTCTACTGTCTAGGGTTTAGGGTTTAGTATCTACTGTCTACTGTCTAGGGTTTAGGGTTTAGGGTTTAGCATTCACTGTCTACTGTCTACTGTCTACTGTCTAGGGTTTAGTGTTTAGAGTTTAGTATTTCCAATCTAGGGTTTAGTGTTTAGGGTTTAGTATGTACTGTCTAGGGTTTAGCATTCACTGTCTAGGGTTTAGG
>NW_013567113.1:12416-13016 GCF_000499745.2 Eimeria mitis | reverse complement strand
AAAAAAAAAAAAAAAAAAAAAAAAAAAAAGAGACAAAGGAGACAGAGGAGACAGATGGGGGTTAGGTGTAGAGATAAAGGGAGATAAAAGGAGACAAAGGGAGAGAAAAGGAGACAGAGGGAGAGAAAAGGAGACAGAAGGGGTTTATGGAGACAAAGGAAGAGAACAGGAGATAAAAGGAGACAAAGGGAGAGAAAAGGAGACAGAAGGGGGTTAGGTGTAGAGATGAAAGGAGACAAAGGAGACAGAGGAGACAGAGGAGACAGGAGGGGGCTATAGAGATAAAAAGAGACAGAGGGAGAGAAAAGGAGACAGAAGGGGGTTAGGTGTAGAGAGAAAAAGAGATAAAGGGAGAGAAAGGGAGACAAAGGAGACAGAGGAGACAGAAGGGGGATAGGTATGGAGATAAAAGGAGACAGAAGGAGAGAAAAGGAGAGAAAAGGAGACAGAAGGAGACAAAGGAGACACAGGGGGGTTATACAGACAAAAGGAGACAAACGGAGACAAAAGGAGACAAAAGGAAACAAAGAGAGACAAAAGGAGACAAAGGGAGACAGAAGGAGACAGAAGGAGACACAGCAGCATCAACACCATAGCAGC
>NW_013567113.1:11849-12316 GCF_000499745.2 Eimeria mitis | reverse complement strand
AAAAAAAAAAAAAAAAAAAAAAAAAAAAAAAAAAAAAAAAAAAAAAAAAAAAGGAGACAGAGGAGACAGATGGGGGTTAGGTGTAGAGATAAAGGGAGATAAAAGGAGACAAAGGAGACAGAGGAGACAGAAGAGGGTTAGGTGTAGAGATAAAGGGAGATAAAAGGAGACAAAGGGAGAGAAAAGGAGACAAAGGAGACAGAGGAGACATAAGGGGTTTATGGAGACAAACAGGATATAAGAGGAAGCAAAAGGAGAAAAAAAGGAGACAAAAGGAGACAAAAAGGAGACAGGAGGAGACAAAAAGGGACAAAAAGAGACAGAAGGAGACACAGCAGCACCAACACCATAGCAGCAGTAGCAGCAGCAGCAGCAGCAGCAGCAGCAGCAGCAGCAGCAGCAGCAGCAGCAGCAGAAAGCCTAAAACAGCAAAGGAGACACCTTCTCCTGCTGCTGCTCTAATCCCG
>NW_013567113.1:11482-11749 GCF_000499745.2 Eimeria mitis | reverse complement strand
CAGCAGCAGCAGCAGCAGCAGCAGCAGCAGCAGCAGCAGCAGAAAGCCTAAAACAGCAAAGGAGACACCTGCTGCTGCTCTAATCCCACATAAAACCCTAAACTCTAAACCCTAAATAAACCATAAACCCTAGATAAACCCTAAACCCTCCACAAACCCTAAACCCTAAACCCTAAACCCTACATACACCCTAAACCCTAAACCCTCATATGATTAGGGGTATTGGTGTCTGACCAGTCTGCAGCAATCCTTCGCCATCTGCTTCTC
>NW_013567113.1:10587-10731 GCF_000499745.2 Eimeria mitis | reverse complement strand
TATATATATATATAGCTGCTGCTGCTGTATAAATTCTATCTATCTATCTGTGTGTGTGTGCTGCAGCAGCAGCAGCAGCAGCAGCAGCAGCAGCAGGAGCAGCAGCAGCAGACCTCTTGCTGCTTATCGAGAGGAGACTGCAGG
>NW_013567113.1:9777-10487 GCF_000499745.2 Eimeria mitis | reverse complement strand
TATATATATATATATATATATATATATATATATATATATATATATATATATATATATATATTCTATCTATCTGTGTGTGTGTGTGTGTGGGTGTGTGTGTGCTGCAACAGCAGCAGCAGCAGACCTCTTGCTGCTTATCGAGAGGAGACTGCAGCCGCTGCAGCGCATGCAGCTGCTTGAGTACGAGGGAGCTGTCTCCTTCTGGTGACCTCAGCAGCAGCCGCTCCGCCCCCCATGCTTCTTCTGTCTCTCTACTATCCGGGTGTATAGACACCGCAGCAGCAGCAGCTGTCTCCGTCTGCTGCTGCTTCACAAACACCCCTGTCTTCTTTGCTGCACCATCCTTCTCCTCATTAGTATCTCCTGCTGCTGCTGCTGCTGCTGCTGCTGTTGGTTCGGGTGCTGCTGCTGCTGCTGCTGCTGCTGTGGGCTGCGAATCCTCCGGCTTCTGCAGCAGCAGCAGCAACAGTAGAAGCAGCAGCAGTAGAAGCAGCAGCAGCAGTAGAAGCAGCAGCAGCAGTAGGAGCAGCAGCAGCAGTAGACGCAGGAGCAGCAGAAGCAGCAGCAGCAGCAGAAAACTAAACAACAAACGTAGACGCCTGCTTAGAAGCAGGTATAGCAGCAGCAGCAGGAGCGCCAGCTACACCACAGGTACCCCAGCAGCAGCAGCAGCAGCAGCAGCAGCAGCAGCAACAGCAGCAGCCGCCGCC
>NW_013567113.1:9392-9677 GCF_000499745.2 Eimeria mitis | reverse complement strand
TGCTGTTGGTTCGGGTGCTGCTGCTGCTGCTGCTGCTGCTGTGGGCTGCGAATCCTCCGGCTTCTGCAGCTGCAGCAGCCCCTCCTGCTCCTGTCCCTGCCCCTGCTGCTGCTGCTGCTGCTGCTGCTGCTGCTGCTGTCGCTGCTTTATGAGCTCCAAGACACGCGCCTTGAGCTCCCCCAGCTGCTGCTCGTTCAGATTCAGCAGAAAGTCAAGACACTGCTTCAGCACCTGCACCACACACCGCGCATGCACACACACTCTATAGCAGCAGCAGCAGCAGCA
>NW_013567113.1:6414-6734 GCF_000499745.2 Eimeria mitis | reverse complement strand
TGCTGCTGCTGCTGCTGCTGCTGCTGCTGCTGCTGCTGCTGCTGCTGCTGCTGCTGCTGCTGGTTGTTGTGGTGCTGCTCCCGCCGCTGCTGCTGATGCTGCGGCTACGCTCCTGCTGCTGCTGCTGCTGCTGCTGCTGCTGCTGCTGCGATGGCTCCTCCTGGAGACCAGTGGTCCCCGCGTCGCCTTCAGCCCCAGAGCCTGCTGCTGCAGCACTCTCTCTCTCCTGCTGCAGCTCCTGCGTTGCTGCTGCTACTTCGCGTCCCTGCAGCAGCAAAAAGATATGAGAAAGGAGACAGATGGAGACAGTGCAGACACTC
>NW_013567113.1:4907-6141 GCF_000499745.2 Eimeria mitis | reverse complement strand
TATATATATATATATATATATATATATATATATATATATATATATATATATATATATATATATTACAAGTGCAGTGATGATATCTGTATTTCTTTCTAGAAGATCTCGGAGTTCTTCTGGGCTTTTTAATTTGATTTCTTTTTTATATTTTTGTTGCTGCTGCTGCTGCTGAAAGTACTGCAGCAGCAGCGGCTGCATCGATAAAAACTTTAGCTTTTGCTTCGGCCTTCTGTCTCCGTGCCTCATCACCACCACCACAGTACGCAGCTCCTCCTCTATCCCTTCTGTCTCCTCAGCTGTCTCTAGCGCCATGCATAGACACCTGGGCATGCGTCTCCTGCTGTCTCCTGTCTCCTCCTCGACGAGTGGGGGGGGAAGGGGGCCCCCATGGGGGCCCCCAGGTACCCAAAACACACCAGGCAAGCGTGCATCCTCGTGCGGGCAACGACGCTGCTGCTGCGCTAGATACAGCTCCAAGTTCTGCTGCTGCTGCTGCAACACCGTTGATTGTGCTGCTGCTGCTGCTGCTGCTGTTGCTGCTGGTGGTGCTGCTGGTGCTGCTGCTGCTGCAGCTTCTGCTGCAACAGTATTTGCTTTCTCTAATACACACACAGCAGCATCACCATCTGCTGCAGCAGGAACTGCAGCAGCAGGAACTGCAGCATCAGCTGCATCAGCAGCAGCAGCAGCAGCAGGAGCAGCAGCAGCAGCAGCAGGCTGCTGCGAACCAGTATCATCGACGCCTCCTTCCCCGTCCCCACCACCACCAGAACCACCACCACCACCGCCAGCACCACCACCACCAGCACCACCACCACCACCAGCACCACCGCCACCAGCAGCAGCAGCAGCAGCAGCAGGAGCAGCAGCAGGAGGAGGAGCAGTAGCAGCAGGAGTAGGAGAAAAAGCAGCAGCAGCAAGAGCAGCTTTAGCAAATTTATCAGCTAATTTATTTAAAAAATATAAACGAATTATGCTGCTGCAGTCTTCGTAATATTTTATGCTCGACTTCACAAAAGAAAAACCATTCACGTCGCAGACAAAGGGACCACGGCTTGTACGCAGAATGTCAAACCTATACACAAATATATTTATATTTATTTATTTATTTATTTATTTTATTTATTTATTTATTTATTTGTTTGTTTATTTATTTTATTTATTTTATTTATTTATTTATACAAAAGAAAAACCATTCACGTCGCACACAAAGGGACCACGGCTTGTACGCAGA